>NC_133378.1:6037579-6127086 GCF_049309525.1 Garra rufa | reverse complement strand
TTGTTATGTAAATAGTGAGACATTATGGAGTCCTACTCATGATTAGAAGTATGTTCTTCAGGAGACCACAAGATGGCAGTGCAACAGAGCTAATGCAACATTTGTGACCCTGGACCACAAACCGGTATGGTATTAGATCAGTATTTATACATATGAATGAATAAATAAGCTTTCAATTGATTTACGGTTTGTTAGAATAGGACAAGATTTGGCTGAGATACAACTATTTGAAAATCTGGAATCTGAGGGTGTAAATAAAAATCTAAATGCTGAGAAAACCGCCTTCAAAGTTGTTCAAAATTCTTAGAAATGCATATTACTAATTAAAATTGAGTTTTGATACATTTACGGTAGAAAAATCGCAAAATATTTTCATGGAACATGATCTTTACTTAATATCCTAATGTTTTTTGGCATAAAAGTAAAATCGATCTTTTTGACCCTACAATGTATTTTTGGCTATTGCTAGAAATATACCTGTGCTACTTTTGTGGTCCAGGGTCACATTTAATTAACAAAATATAAAATATTTGTACCTAAACGGTTGTTTGATAATACAGAATTTACGGTAATATGTCTGCTTTTTATTAACTCAGATGCAGCAAATAGAAAACTTGACCACATGGATGGATCTTATTTATTTCGAACACTGTACAGCAAACACACAAAACCAAGCAGTAGAAAGTAGAGGATAGCATTGTAAACAGAAGTGTCTGCAGGTGGAATCTCTGGGGAATCAATGCTAAAAGTACTTTTCTAGGCTTAACTTGTTTTCCTCAAAGTTCAAATCTTAAATGCGACATGTACAGCGTAAACAAGGCCATTGCCTTGTAAAGAGACAAAACTCTGACATAGGCTTAGCAAATGAGCTGGCGAAAGAACGCTGTGGTTGATTAGGAATCCAACTATCAACCTTTGCATGGCACTTCTTTTCTTCATATTCAAGAACAGCTCCTGTGTCCTCAAAAATCAGTAACTGTACAAGTTGGAAGTATGATGACATACAAATTTCCCTTCTGATAGCTGCAGGTTGTGTAAAGTGTTATTCTCACATAGTGCACAGTCCTGAACAAATGCATTAGTTACACAACAACAAGCCTTCACCGTGTTAGCAAAGGTTATTAAGAGCTATCCTGGCCTTCTTTCATCCTAATATAAAGTTTGAATTTGGCAATACACACAATTCGAAGCTCATTCACCCTTTCAATACTAGAACACATGTACGTCCTGTGTCATCCAGGATTTCTACTGCTTTCACAGAGGAACGTCTGTAAAGAGAATCATGGCTCGAGGGTCACGCTTCACTGAAAACCACAGGCTCATGACATTTACACATAAAAAGCTCTCATATCTAACAAATCAGAACCGTTTCAACAGTGTTTAAAAATCATTAGTTCATTGGCACAGCATTGTGAGGGAAGAAACAGTTTAAATAAATAAAAAAACGTAAAAAATCACAGAAGTCTCAAACATATAGAGCAGTAGGGAATTTGTTAAATATTTGCTTGTTGGAAAATATTTCTAAATTGTTTTATGCAATCCTAATAAATTGAAGTTCCTTCAAATGCATAAAGTCTAAATGCACATGCACATAACACATTGATTAATTATGTATGCATGTACTAAACTCAAATTAGGTTTGGTTTCTTTGGACTTTTTCACAGTTTAACTATATGTGCAGGAGATGAAAGCATTCATCAAGCAAAAGTCTTACTTTTTGTATCGTGCATTTCAAAACAATGTCTTGGGGATATTTTGAATCTAAAATCTAAAGTTTGATTACTGTTGGTACCTTGAAAAGTTTGGACTGTTTTCAGTTGTTGTTTGTTTGTTTGTTTGTTTGTTTGTGATATCTACTAAGAATATGTAAGGGCTCCTGAAATAAAACAAAACTCTAGACATCTGTAAAACAAATATGGCAGTAAAAAAACTGAACCAAAAAAAACTGTCTAATATGGAAAGAAGTACTTTTCAGAGGACCGTCAAACGGTTTGGCAATCATACATTAATACAGTCTGTCTCGTTTTCCTTTATTTATTTATTTTTTTTAAGAACACTGAACCAGAGGTTTTAGTTAGTTGGTTGTACATGAAAACGTTTTAAACCCTGCTTTGCCACATGCAGATGAGGTTCAGAATTGAACAGCAACATAACGTTTGTTGATCAGAGAAGCACGACATACTGTATGCACGCTAGCTAGGCTTTTCCCTACAGTTCAGTATTTGCAAAAAGATCTTCTGTGTTATATCTCAATGAACCCTAGAAAAAACTACTCAATAGACACTACTGTCACTCCACTAAGCTAAATCTTCAGCAATGTTCATCAAAAAGCCCCATGCCTCATGCTTGATGTTAGCATCGGGCTGTCGATAGTACGCTTGGTTAGTTTTCACATTCGTGAAGAAAAAGCAAGAGACTACAATGGCGGCTAAATCGTCTGATCGATGTGATGCTGAGTCTGTCCTTCCCCGGCGGTCCTCAGCCAAGGAGACCGTGCGCCTCCCGAACCAGAATGTCCATATTACCACAGCGAATGTAGACACAAAATAGAAATTACATGAGAAGGAATAGCTTCCGACATCTGGGAGGCAGCATGTGTTTGTGTGCGTGTGTAAATGTTAGTGTGGTGTATGTGAGTGGAAGCTAGAAGCTTAGAACAAGAGGTCTGAAGATGTTGGCGACCCACTGGCAGTCATTGAGGAACAGTTGATTCCCGTTGAAGTCCTGAGAACTGAGGAGATCAGGACTAATAGAGAGAGAAACAAATAAACAGATCATGTATTAAGGTACATTTAGAAGATCCAGAGATTGCTGGTGTGAGATGAAAACTATACGGCTTGCGATAGATTTTTTTTAAACTGTGTGGTTTGCAGTAAAATGCAAGAGTGTTTGTCAGCGGCGTCCACCTAGAGTTAACACACGGCGCTGACTGAACTGCTTTTGACATGTCATTACACCCTTGTCAAACTGCTATACACCAGCAGGTTCAATATGACAGATAAACACTGAAGTGAAACCATAATATGCATTTGGAAATGGATGGATTAATTGTGCATGCAAGGGCTAGCGGTGACAAATACCTTCGATTCCTCGTGTGGATCTTGAGTGGAAGATTCTGTTTCCCTGACAACTACAGCCTTGGTTACCAACATGTCAGGGTGCTGTTGCTTGGCTTCTTTTATTGCCATGGCAAGCGCCTGTGAAAAAGTCATTTATTTCTCAAGTTAAATGAGAGAAACATGCAGCTAATGAATTAGTAATATGCTTTCTGACTAATTAATTTCCACTTTGAAGGCAGCATGAAATAGAAATAGCTTTTCTTGTCTAGTTTGACATATTGTGAAATGGCTTCTATAACAAGGAAAATGCATGATGATGTTGACGAATCAGTTGATTCGTTGTTTGCTAGTTGCTGTAATCTTATGTGAGTGACAGATTGCTGGAGGGGAGGAATTACTAAATCTTTAGAGATTTTCAAAAGATTCTGTTGCGAGGGGAGTTGAAGTTGATGTTTTTGATTAAAGATTATGAGGACATATGAATTAAAAAATAAGAAGTCATTTTTCATTTCATGGTCACTTTAAAAATGGATCGAAATTCTGTAACACTAAATTTTAAGGATCAATTCTCACTATTACCTAGTTGCTGATTACCATGCATATTAATAGCATATTAATGGCATGAGCTTATTTTAGATCTCCTTATCTTACCCTGTATCTAAACTTAACGAAACCCTAATAACTGTCATCCAAGATGTTCTTATTTTTCTTTCTTCAGTTGAAAAGAAATTAAGGTTTTTGAGAAAAACATTCCAGGATTTTTCTCCATATAGTAGACCAATGGGAGGCAATGGGTTGAAGGTCCAAATTGCGGTTTCGATGCAGGTTCAAAATGCTCTTATTCCAGCTAAGGAATAAGGGTGTTATCTAGTAAATTGATTGGTCATTTTCTAAAAAAAATAAATAAACACTTTGATACTTTTTAACCACAAATGCTCATCTTGCTAACTCTGCAATGCATGCGCGTCTTCATACATTGTGTAATCATGTGGAAAAGGTCACACACAGTTAGTCCTTCATCTGTGTATTTCAGTTCAAAAAGGTGGGGTAGGGCAAAAAACTTTTCTCATTTTCTACTCCAACTTCAAAATCGCCCACAATCGTTGTTTTACCTTTTTTGTAAAAGGGTTTGACTTTCTTTGCACATTTGCTTTGTAAACACTGGGTTGGTACTTCTGCCTACATCACGTTTCGCCAGATAAGACCCTTATTTCTGGGCTGGGTTCATGTAGAGCCATTTGAAGCTGCATTGAAACTTCAATTTCGACCTTCAACCGGTTGGCCACCATTGAAGTCCACTATATGGACACAAATCCTGGAATGCTTTCCTCAAAAACCTTAATGTAGAAGTTCACTTCCAGAACAAAAATTTACAGATAATTTACTCACCCCTTTGTCATCCAAGATGTTCATGTTTTTCTATCTTCATTTGTAAAGAAAATATGTTTTTTGAGGAAAACTTTTCAGGATTTCTCTCTATAAAGTGGACTTCTATGGTGCCCCTGAGCTTGAACTTCCAAAATGCAGTTTAAATGCAGCTTCAAGGGGCTCTAAATGATCCCAGCAGAGGAAGAAGGGTCTTATCTAGCAAAATGATTGAAAAAATCAGATCTAGTGAAAAAATTACAGTTTATATATTTTTTAACCTCAAATGCTCGTCTTGTCTAGCTCTGTGTGAACTCTGTGTATTCCGGTTTAAAGCAGTTAGGGTATGTCGAAAAGCTCCCATCTAATTTTTTTCTCCAACTTCAAAATCATCCTACATTACTGTTTTACCTTTTTTTGTGAAGGATGTTTGATCTTTGCATGTTCACTTTGTAAACACCGGATCGGTACTTCTGCAGCGATGTAGGACGATTTTGAAGTTGGAGGAGAAAATGAGATGGGAGTTTTTCGACCTACCCTTACTGTCTTGAACCGGAATACACAGAGTTCACATAGAGCTAGACAAGACAAGCATTTGAGGTTAGAAAACAACCAATTGTTTCACTAAATGGACATTTGTCCTCGGCTGGGATTGTTTAGAGCCCTCTGAAGTTGCATGTAGGCTGCATTTTGGAAGTTCAAATTCGGGGCACCATAGAAGTCCACTATATGGAGAGAAATACTGAAATGTTTTCCTCAAAAAACATAATTTATTTATGACTGAAGAAAGAAAGGCATGAACATCTTGGATGACAAGGGGGTGAGTAAATTATCTGTAAATTTTTGTTCTGGAAGTGAACTTCTTTAATTTCCTTTCGACTGATGAAAGAATAACATGGACATCTTGTGATGAGTAAGTTATTAGGAAATGTTTATTCTGGAAGTGAACTAATCCTTTAGCAAGCAGAGAATTAGGAGTTTATTGAAGCAAAAGTAATAGTTGATAGTTAGTTAGCGGTAAGAGTTGGTCCCCAAACTAAAGTGTGACCAAGATTTGTGTCCATCAATGCAATTAGTATAGGTATTCAAAACTTTCAAGCTTCAAAAAGCATCACAAAAGAAATCCATGTGACTCCAGATTTTATGAATCAATGATTGCTTTGAGTGAAAAAAATAGGTGTTTATTCACAAAATATCTTATCACTAGGGAATTGCAAACTGTCTCGCAGCACAACTGGTGCCAGAAGCACTGCACTGTTATCAACAGAGGAAAAGGCTTTGCTAGATATTCAATTGATGGACAGAAATATCTCAAGTTTTATTTAAAAAATCTTAGTTTGTTTTCCAAATTATGAATTAAAGTCTTACGGGTTTGGAATGATCTGTGATTAAAAGATGACAAGATATTCATTTTTAGAGAACCCTTCTAGAGCTAATATAAATCAGAAATCTCATTAAAGATTCCCAGCCTTGGTTCTTTTTGCACCTACCTGATCTTGATCAACATCATCATCACCAGTAATGATAATCCTCTTTTCAATTCTTGTCTCCGAGTAACCTCCCTTCACCGTCTACAAAACAGAAACACATACAGTCAAACCTAAATTTATTCAGACACCTTCAACATTTCTCACATTATCACAGTGTGTTTGTTATAGTTTAGAAAATAGTAATAAAACATGACAAGAACTCAAGTTTAAAACTGTGTCAGAAATTCATCTTGATAATCACAAATTAAATAGAGTCAAACCAAAATGTATTTAGACACCTTTAAAATTTCTCACATTATCAGTTTATTCGATATAGTTTAGAAAATGGTAATAAAATATAAAAAGAACTCAAGATTAAAACTGTGTCAGAAAAAATTCACCTTGATAACGTAAGATCAAAGTTATATCAAATTTATAGTAACTAAACATGGTCAGGTCAAAGTGTCAAATCTAATTTGTGGTCCCAAATTTTTATTAGTTTTACTGGTAGTCCACTGTATGAGGAGTTTTTAGGTATTGTCACATTATTTTGCTATCTTCACTTATATAAATGAACTATAGTGTCCTACACACACTAGCTATTCTGGTATCTGAATAACTTTTGGTTTGACTGTATATATGTACGTTTTCAATCCTCCAAGAAGACCTTTCCTACAAAAGAGGCTACCAGAAGATACCTTAGTAACATGAGTTGTAGTGGCTGATGTTACGTTCTCAGTAACCATTAGAGGAGAACCATCTCTAGCTAATGATCCCAGATTCACCTGTTCAAAAATATAATGAAATAAACTTTTGTTAAAGCAAGCGAGCTATAAGGTGATGTTATACCTCACATATAACGCAAGTCATCTGAAGCGAACTCTGTACTCTGGAAAATTGGACATAAAAGCAATAGACAAAATGACAAAGCAGAAGCAAAGACAGGAGGAGGTTTGGAAACTCAAGTTCACCAGATGAAAATACTCACAGGAGAGATTCTCTCTGTCATAGAGTATGCAGCCTCCCGCATACTGCTAATACCATGGTCCTAAGACAGCAAACAAAGACATTACAATCCAGATGAGATCCACCACAGTGCATGTAAGGAATAAAAGAACGTAATTACACTCACTTATGTAATTGATGATAATTGACATAATTACAGTCTTCAGAGCATGTTCCTCTAACCTATCGTACAGTGACAGATCACCAGTAAAGTACACATGATGAGCTAAAAGGTCTTTACCGGGTCTGCAATCTCCATTATGGTCGTGGTGACCTCTGAGCCATTGGGCTGTGTCTCGATCTTGACCTCAGTCTTCCTTAGAGCTTGAGAGGCAATGATTTCGCTACTCTCTCTGCTGAGAGGATGGATTGGAGGTGACTCAGAGCTCTCCCGTCTCATCGACTGGGTGTTAGCTTGCTCTGTAGAGTCTTTCCTCAGGGCTTGGGCAGCTTTTACTGACCGAGGAGCTTTCTTAGGTACAAAAGGCTTGGGAAAGAAATGAAACAGATTTAGTTGAAACCTGGGAATGATCATGAGATCTGAGAAACACAGTGCCAATCAGATGAACTTGGCAGCATATGGTGAGTCATGGTTCAAAGGAAAAGAATAAGAAGCAATGAAAAACATAACAAAATTCTGAAATCAAAGAAACCAAACCTGAACGGACTGACTGAACTATGGAGGGCAGCATCAAATGGAATGGAATTAGCATCAATCATGAACTCAAATTCCAATGTAATTTCATGCTTTGCTCTGATGCCCTGTAGAATGTGAGAAAACATGGGATGTGACCGCATCCATCAGCACATTTACACATTTACTCTGACCAGTGATTGGGCGAGCCAGCCACTTTGCCGAATAAGATAGGACACTTGTCTACCTCCAGTTTACGTTCCTCCGGTGGCTTCTGTTCTACAACAGGCTTTGGTTTCTCTACAGGCCTTGGTAGTTCCATAGGTCTCTCCTCTGGAAGGTAGATAGGATCTGCTCCCAGTATAAAGGCTGGATGGGTGGGCCGGTCAGAGAGGCCAAACTCAGGCGAGAAGTCTTTCTCCCCCAGCTCAGTCATGCCTCTAGAAAATTCCTCCATACCCGTTTGGAAGTCCATGAGCACAGTGAAGTCCACCTCAGCCTCCAGGCTAGACGTTGAGCTAACAGTGATACTCGAGCATTTGCGCTCAATGCCCAGGTGGGTCTCCTTCAGGTACAGAGTGTCTGGGTCCGGATCATCTTCTGACACCGATCCTAAGCGTCTCTCCCAGGGCTCTCTCTGAAGAAGCAGAAAAATAGGTCTTGGTGCAAAGAACCAGCTATGCTACAAGAGCAAATGTTGACTGACAAACGGGTAAAACAAAGCAGTATAATGGATGTTACATCTTCTTCACAAGACAAGAATGAGACAACATTGTGGTGACTGATGGTTAAGGAGTCTAGTAGGAATGCAGGGGTTAGTTAAACTTAAAAGACTAACTGGAATGTCAGAAGTGTTACATGTCTCTGAGGAAAAACTGAGACAATAATATACTGAATAGGGTAGAGTACTGCAAGTCTGTATGTTTGTAGTTCATATATTATTCCTCCACAGCAATTTCAGTGTTTATAGACATTTCATGTTAAATTCATGCTAAGTGTGGCAAGTCTCCTAAACAGTGCCAAGGAATCAATGCATGTAGTGGATGCATTCAGTGACATTTCTGTGTAGGATTGTTGTGTAGGATGGTTTGGATCATGCAATTAATTCATGCTTTGATGATGAGAGCAGAAGACAGAAGGCATAGTGCTTATGTATACAAAAATGTGAGAGTCAAAGCTTTTTGGGTTAGCAAGGAGGTAGCGGTAGCTAAGATGAGTGGAAAAATGAGGCACCTGGGCTTCCTCCTGAGGCTCCGCATGAATTGCTGGAGTGGGAAGGGGCTCCTGGAATATGAGATGAAATAATAGGAAGAGCAATGCAAAGTTAGTGCACTGAAATTTGAGATAACAGGGAAGGAGCCCAGACTAGGCTCTGAACCAGAAATCAGACATTTATATAACTGACCGAATATGCTGACTGACACAGATACAAATGCGGACAAAAGTCTTAAACAGTGTGAACTAGAGCGTACAGAATATTGCACCACAACAAAGTTAAAATGTATTATGGTAGCTGGGTGCAATTTTGCACAAAGTGGCACTAAAGAGCCTTGTAATCAATCAAAACATTGTATCTATTTTAGACATCATTTTGCAAGGTTATTCCTCAGGCTCTTCTAGTCTTTTTTTTATTATTATTAATTTCTTTCAGTTTCAATGTTGAGTGAAATAAGGAAGATTTGACATCAACTGCTATCTATTGAAATTGCAGCTCAGAGGGCTTTTGCATAAAAAAGAGAAAGCCCTCAAGGTTCCCTGCAGTTTGTCGCAAAATAAGTCATTGACCTTCTATTTTTCCCAGCCAAGTCAAAGAGTAAGTTCAAAATCCTTAATAATGAAGCTGGGCATATTATCTTCTAAACGACCCCTAAAACCGTTCCTTGTTAAATCAACTTTCAGAGCCCTTCTTATGAACTATACCATGGCCATTTTTGAAAGTCTTGCAGAAGCCCTTTTGTTTGCAAAAATGGCATTTTAGCATAACAGTATGGTGCACAGGCCTTTGATTCCTTGCAACAACCATTCCCTACATGCCTGGTAAGAGGGAACCAGAGAAAGAATGTTGGAAGGAAAGACCGCGCATCAGGTGGAAAGTTAGTGGAACGGAAGCCTGAAGCTTAAGCAATGGAGATTATGTGGAAAATCCTAAGTGTTTCTCAAATGCGCAAGCAGATGTTGAGCTGTGCAGAGGAAGGAGAGGAAAAGGAAGTGGCACGTCCTCATCCAATCAGACAGCGGTTATAGTACCTCATATTTCTATCAGCCAATGCCACGACTACACAAAAAAAGGGACTATTCTACTCAACTCTCCTCAGAAACAGGTTGCGTATGTTTATTGGCATGTGCATTATGCAAGACTATAGATATGGATGTGCCGTTTCATGCGATGCTTTAGTTCCTGTGAGTGACAAGCAGATTATCAAGCAGTTGTTACCACTGATTTTCTCTTGGAAGATTCCAGTGTGGAGCTCTTGTGAAGACTGTTGCCAGAATCACTTTTGGTGATAGGTTTGGTACGTGTATCTCTTGCCCTCTGAGATTTTACAGATGGGTATAAAGGGGGAATCTGGTCAAAGGCTGAAAATGTTGAATTGGTGGGAAAGTCAAACATAAACAATGGATCTTCAAAAAGAAACTGATCTTGTTCGATACTAAGTCTGTGGTCTGCATTGTTCTTGAGATCCCGTAATTGCGGCCTGTCTTGGAGAGACTGACAGCTATATTCTCTGACTTCCCTATTGTGACAATTGCTTGCCCAGTCTTGCTTGGCAAATGTTCCAGTGCTTTCTAAAGCTGCAGAATATTTGAGCTGCGACATGCTGTCCAAGGCATTCTCAAAGCCAACTTGCTCTTCCTTAGACTTGGGCCCGTCACTTTCATCAAATGATCCCGAAATGCTTCTCTCACACTGTTGTCCTTGCAGCTTGGCTCCTTTATTGCCTTTCAACTTCTTTGACCTCTCAGGCTTCAGTGGAACGATTCGTTTCACCTCAGACTGTGATGTGTCGCTTGCCGTAGAATCGTGTCTCTGGATTATTGCGCCTTTACCCTTAGAATCTGATTTAGATGTTTGCTTCTGTAAGGTAGCTCTGGTGTTTTCTGATTCAGTTTCACTGGATTGTCTCTCCCACCGGTTTTCATTATATCGATCTCTCATGTATTTGTCTACGGCCGCATTGGGAGAAGCCTCTCCGAAGCTTCTCTCCACATACCTTGCCAAGTCTTGATTTGTGGTGTTGTCTTCTCTGTTGGCTATCCCCATGTACTTTTTATCGCCCCAGAGTCTCTCTGTTGCATATTCATCGCATCCATTTGCGTGAATGACATTCTCTGACAAAGATCTGTCCTGAGGGTGCCCATTATCATATGCTTTCTCATCCAAAGAACCAGCACCCTGGAAATGATTGTACCTTAAAGCAGGGCTTTTAGCACGATTTCTCAAGGGCTTCTCTGGTGATAGGACGGTTTCTGTTGAGGTCCTTTTTGCTACACTTTGTTTTTCCCTTATGTCACTGTGTGTGGTGATGGTTTTCTCTCTCAGTTTGTCTTCTGTCTCTCTGTTGAATCCAGTGGCTAATGAAGCTACTCTAGGACTCCTGCTCTTTTCGTCTTTTTTACTGAAGGGCAGGTCTCTTTGACAACCATCTTGCTTCTCAATCAATAGGGAATCCTCTGAGGCCTATATATCAATAGAGTGAACAGTTTCAATGGCCTGTCAGTGCCAACAACACCCTCTACTGAAATATGAATCTGAGAAAATCTTATGACGCAAGATAATTTATTGATCTGAGGAGGAAAAATTCATGTTATCATTTTGAATTTTATGTAATATGTTGGATGGATGTTTTGAAGTTAAACAAAAGGGAGACATTCATGTACACAAGTACTTAAAATGCCATTTGCTTTTATTATCCAGTAATATCATTGTCTTTATAACACTAATTAAAGAAACTGCATTCATGCTGTGTTCAAATAAACCACTCCAGCCAGATTCTATTAAAGTTCAAAATTGCTGCTAGCACTTGACCAGAGGCATGACATGAAATGGTTCAACAGCATCCACTTAAAGAGAGATTAGTCACATAAAAAAAAGAGCGCATGAATAACGAATCGAGCATTTGGCACACTAAATCCGAGACTGGTACTGACATAAATCTGAATTCAACAGGAATCTTAAAGCAGTATCAGACCAAAATAACACTAATTTTGTACCGTTTTTCTTTTTGAAAAGTCACCACACAATACAATCCCTTGCAGGTACCAATTACTCACAGATTTTTTCTCTGGAGTGCTACCAGATGACGCTCCAGAGAGACGTTTCTCTCTGTGGACCAGTTTGCTGTTGGGCTCTCTCAGCGCTCTTTTCAGCTCATTGATGCTGGCTTGATGTTTCTGCAACACATCCTCTGGTTTATCCAGGAACTGCTATAAAACAAACAGGTCAATCGGTAGAACCACTTACCTTCAGCAATTACTTAACTGAGGGAGACCAGCACAGCTGTGTACAAATGTTTATCCAACTGTGGTAAGTACATAATAAGTATACAAATGCAAACATCAGGCACATGTTCTGTTCTTGAAATAGATTAATAAGCATGTTGAAGCAATAGAAAACTCCAATAAACCAATATGATTTTAGACTTTAGACTGTACATTCCTATTTTCAAGAGAACATTTTAGACAAAACATAATTTTAGTCACACTTTAGCATGCTGTGTACAGTAAATATTGTGAGCCCTCTTCTTTATGAATCACTACATCTTCAACATTCAAGACAACAAAGCAGCACATAAAACATGAAAACATGCTGGTGTTGATAACAGATGTCAGATGGACTGCCATCTTGGCTCAGTGTTGTGTTACTTCCACTAGAAAACAATTACAGGAAGAAAGAGAAACTACAGCACGTGTAGTCACAGAGAGTGACAGCTCAGGCAGTTGATCGATGCGAAATAGTACCTCCTGTTTAGGACGTGGGGCCAAGTCCTGGTCCGACTGGGATAAAGGGGTGGTGGGGGGAGGGGGATGGTGGTGCAAGCCAGGGAACGGAGGCGGAGGCAGAGGCAAAGTGAGGTAGTGGAGACAGAGAGGCAGAGCATGGTTGAATTCTTAAAGCAGGCAGCCAAACAGAGAGAGGAACTCTCATACAGACGTTGATGTCAGGCATGGAAGTACAGAGAGTGAAAGAGGTTGTGTCACTGCCTCAGATACACACGTTTAGAGTTGTCTTAGTCACGTAAACATTTAGCAAAATGGCATACTGTATCGAATTCAGTGACACAAATCTCCTGAGCTTTCTTTTCATCATACATGTCTTATGAAGTGCAGACTGGCATGTACCGGAAATTATCTGTGAGCACGGGTAAACGATACACCAATGACATCCTTAATCTCTACTAAACCTTTCCAGCACAAATCAATACATGCACTG
Source organism: Garra rufa (assembly GCF_049309525.1). Taxonomy (NCBI): domain Eukaryota; kingdom Metazoa; phylum Chordata; class Actinopteri; order Cypriniformes; family Cyprinidae; genus Garra; species Garra rufa. The sequence goes on along the minus strand of NC_133378.1, from coordinate 6,114,123 downwards.
TTCTGCAAGTAGTCTAAGTCAACATGGTGCTAAGACAAGACTAATCTGACAGTATGGCAAAACGTCAGCTCTGTTTCCGAAGAACGTCCCTGAGCTCCTCCCTACTTAAGAAAGAGTGTGAACAGTGATCCTTCGATTTATGAAAACAGATGGAAAAAATTGGGTCTCATTCACTAATAATTTTGTACATTTACAAAAGAGTGGATAATTTCAGCCAAATTCACAACAGGTACATAAATATTTTCATGTTAAAATGAAAATTCTGTCATTAATTACTCATCCTCGTGTTCTGCCAAAGACCTTCGTTCATCTTCTGAACACAAATTATTACACAAATTAAACACAAGTTATTTTTCTGATCCTGCATAGACAGCAACACAACTATGACGTTTAAGACCCAGAAAGGTAGTAAGGACATTGTTAAAATAGTCCATGTGACATCAGTGGTTTGACCTTAATTTTGTGAACCTACGAGAATAGTGTTTGTGTGCAAAGAAAACAAAAATCTATTCTACAAGTTCTTCTCTTCCATGTCAGTTTTCAACGCACGTTTAACAGAGTACCATGATGCTTGCGTGTAAATGTGTGAGTCACGTTGCTATCTAAAGTTTTACGGGTTTGGAACGACATGAGGGTGAGTAATTAATGACAGAATTTTTTTTTTGGCTGAACTATACTTTTAAATTAGGTGTTTGATTCTAAAACACAAACAATTTTACAGTATATACAATACACCTGCACTGTATGCAGTTATAATACTTAATACAATAGTATAATAGTTCTATGTACTATACTGAACAAGACCCAGTGTATTTCTGAAAGTCAACATGAAATGGCAATCATTTTACTTGTTATGTTCTGTATTTTTGTGAATGAAACATGATATTCAATGAGAAAAACAGTAGGGTGTGTGATTATTCATCAGATACAAAGGATGCAAATTTGTCCCGGAAATGAGGCCATCTTTTTAAGCATGATTTGTTGCTGATTATTATTGCTATAACCTAAAATGTGACCCTGTCCTAAAGGTCTTTTTTTTTTTTTGAGATTGAGATTTATACACAACTATTTGAAAATCTGGAATCTGAGGGTGCAAAAAATATATATAGAAGAAATTGGTAAATTTACAAAATATGGAACATGATCTTTATTTAATATCCTAATGATTTTTGGCATAAAAGAAAAATTGATAATTTTGACCCATAGAGTGTATTTTTGGCTATTGCTACAAATATACCTGTGCTACTTACGACTGGTTTTGTGGTCCAGGGTCACAAATTAATCTTAACTTAATTATTATTAATTATACTATTAATGTTAAATGTATTAAATTAGTGTTTAAACTACTCATTTTAAAGAAGCCTAAATAGCTATTTTTCGCACTAGCACTGCCTGGGTAACAAAAAGGAAAGTAATTTCAGAGGTTGATGAAGTTACATATTACATTCTGAAATACGATTAAAGCATTTTTTGGGAATAATGTGCACTGATGAATAGCACACAATAAGACCAGGAATGTGTATTAAGAAAGTACCGTATCAGCAGTGATTTCATATTGACTTTAAGCGGAACAAAAAAAACAAAGCCAATCAAAGTACATTATCCATCACAGTTCTCGTTTAAATACTTAACAAATAACCATTATAAGATCCAGCTATGAACAACGGTCTCATCTGGATCTCAAGAAAAGCCATGAAGGCTGGAAAATTACATGATCTGCCTCGTGGCTAACAACATAGCAATCACGTTGCTATTTTTTCGAGGCACTCTAAAGCCATGCTAGCAGTGTGTATGCCGATTTAGAGTGCAATTGAGACAATGACAGACAGACAATTAGACACAGATAGATAAATCACGCTAAAAATACCTCCGTCTTAGAGTCTACAGGAGAGCCTGACTCCTCCCTCTGTCCGCGAGAAGATGAGGAAAGAAGCGATAGTTAGAAGACAGCAGTGAAGGGTTAGAAGCAGGGAAACAGTGCAGAATCTGAATTAAACTGAGGAATTAGTAAACGAAGAGGAAGGTAAGTGTAGAGGCAGATTTGTAGAAAAGTTTGAAAGTTAGATTCAGAAGAGTGTCAACAAAATAGGCAGGCGCAGAAGTATATTTAAGATTAAGTCAGGTGCAGAGAAGAAAGGCAAAGTTAGGAAAAGGTTTTGGAAAGAAAGACTGTTTTAATCAGAAGGGAGGGCAAGGGGAGTGTTAGTTAAATAATGCAATTGGAATTCTTCCAGCTAGTTGTTTGAATCTGCTCTGAAGAACAGTATGAACTTAAACCTGCTGCTTTTCCATAGAATACTTAGAAAACTAAATGAAGAAGATGATACTAAACACTGTTGTGTGCACAGAACCTTGAGCTCCACAGTTTTAGATGGAGTGGAGTCACTCTCTTCAGCTTGTTCATGATCTTGGTCCAGGTCTTGATCCAGACTGGGCTCCAGGTAGTCCTGGTCCAGCTCATCTCTGGGAAGACTAGGCACAGGCTCACTGGAGGTGTGCTGGGAAAGTCGGTCCATAGTGTCGCCTAAAGCAGACTCTGAAAGAGAAGAAAAAAACAAGTAGGGTAAGAAACTCAATCAGGGTAGACATCTCAATTGTAGTAGCGTATTCTTCACTGCCCCCCTCAGATCAAAAAGGAAAGTCTTAAGTAGATGACGAAGTGTGTCAACAAAACGTGTGGTCAACATTAGCAAAAATTCATAAGCAAAAAATATCCATTGTCTAAAGTGTAGCAATGCATGAATAACAGCAAATTTCTGTGACCAAACACAGGAAACTCATGATTAGATCCTACTGAAATAACACAGACAACAAATCTATAATTTAGAGCAATCTAGGACCAATCTAATTTAAAACTGGAATTCAACTAAATTTTCTTGTCCTATTTCTTCTCAATGTTCTTCTTTCCATTGAAGCACTAAATGTTCTTTGGATCATTATCAAATATATGGAGTTCATGCAGTTTGAGTGCTGCCGTTATTAAAGAAAAAGGGAGGCCAATCAAATCTTGAGACGTTCTGCAATTTATGTTTATTTTTCAACTCAACGCTTCACTCCAACTGTTGTTTATCATTTGTAATGAGAAGTCTATATTAAATATTAGAACAGCAATTCTAGAATCTTTCACTAATGGTGTCAGACTTCAGATCACACTGTAATAAACACAAATTCACTTTACAAGCCTTGTGAACATAGAATATTAGAAGGAGAACGCTAAAGCTTTCACTTTTTGAAGTCACATTTTGAAAGTAGAACATTTTACATCACAGGTTTGCAATCTGTAAATCAAAACTAGTATAGAGGTGTTAAAGGTCCACTGAAGTGCTTTGAAACGCAGCGTTATTCTATGTGTTGACGTAATTTCAACTGAAACAGGAAGACGGGGCACGATATATCCAGCAGTCCTGCCCTTTTGCTTAAAAAGCCAATAGCGTTTAGTTTATATCACAACTTGGGCCAGAGCTGCTGAGCTGGGTAAAGCCACATTTGACAGCATATGACAGCCACAATCTCATCCATAATGCTATAAAATACAGCATTCAGTGTAGAATTCAAATGCGTCTGATACGTTTTGTGGTCTGCGCCAACTTGCGCATATGATCCACTCTGTGTTATCATCTCTCTTGATGGGAGCAGGCTGCGACGGTTCGTGTGACACAATGTCGTGCAAAACCAGACTTCATTCGCCCAAAAGGAATCTGAATCGTTCCCTATCGCCTATATAGTGCACTACATGCCATTTACCGTACAGAAAATACAAATTCTGTAAACAAGTGACCAATTTCACCCGCAGCTTCAGTGTCTATGTATAGTGTAGGGGGCGGGACGAGTCGGATTCTAGAGAGCATTTGATTGGACAGAAAGTTTGATGAGAAGCTGAAGTGCAGGGTAGAGACCTGCAATCCCGCGGGACCCAACTCAACAGAGTGCGGCGCGGGACGAAACTTGATGGGCAAGTGCGGGTGCGGGCGGGTAGAGACTCGTGTGTGTGCGGGATGCGGGAAAATAAAATGATTTGCGGGACTCCCGCAAAATAGAAATATCTAAACATAAAATATCTAAAAAACAAAAAATTGTTATTCACCTATTGCACAAAAGCTGCAAGAACAACATAAATATGATTAGTAAGCGTGAGAATAGGCAGTTTCGATTTAAAGCTTGTTTGCAGCATAAGGAATGTAGCCATCTGCTGATTTCTGGAACGCATCGCCAATCAGTGGTGTTCAAGTTAAAATCCACTCACTGCTCAAAAGTTTTGCACAGTGCCGAATATTGCGTGCTTACGAATTACAACACACAAAGTGTAGACATTTATGAAAGGCTAATTGTGCATAATATCAACTGTGTTATAAGAGCTTTATGAGATTGCGTACTGAGATGTCAGCTTTAAAGGAGCTTTGTTTGTTTGCATTCTGCCGTGGATGCACGCAGTAGCTCATGTTTGCTTTTTTGTTAAGAATAACAGTGGTTTGTGAATGTTGATGCTTAGCCTAAATAACAAATATTTTATCCAGAGCATTTATGCTGGGGTCTAGTGGAACTTACGAGATGTTACTGAACTTTTTCATGTAAATTCAACCGATGTACTGAAAAAATCTATATAGGTTAATTTTATGCGGGCTTTTGCGGGCGGGAGCGGGACAAAACATGAATGTCGCGAGCGGGACGAGATAACATTTATTTCCGCGGGAGCGGGCGGGCGCGGGACACAATCTTGCGGAAGCGGGACTGAAAAATCCGTCCCGCACAGGTCTCTAGTGCAGGGTGATTTCATCAAAATCATTTATCCATATTGGCGGAAGTTAGTTTCGAATGCTGTATCTTCTTAATGTGAATTTCTCACACGAACTTACAGATAACCTTAAGGCTAACATATTTATACTAAAAGCCCAAAAATGTCCATTTTGATTTCATAGGGACTTTAACTGAAGTATGATTTGGGCAATTCATGTATTTTGTAATGGTATCAGAGAAATACTTACCTCCATCTATGCTGCGGGACAGCAGGTACCTCCTACTAATCGATCGCTCAAATTGAGGAGCGGGCCTGTCAATCAAAGCGCTGGCTTGGCGAGTTTGGGCTTGGGTCCGCCCACTGTAGCGGAACTTTGAGCCAATCACAAGAAAACCTTTTGGAGGAGGCTCAGGAGAGACCAACCTATAGAAGAAAAAAACAGAAATGATGCAAGAAGAAAACATATGACCAAATATGTGACCATATGCTAGAATTACGGAAATCTTTTGTTCATAAGTCAGTAAAACTAATCAATCAGGATTGGGGGACTTAATAGGCAGCAATATTCTGAGGAATGAAGGGTACTTAAGTATTTGCACAGTAGATGGATGTGTACTGATGTGTATTTCTGTGAGTATTGTATTGTGTAATGTGTACTGTTGTGAATCAATGTTAGACAGTAAACGCTATGGGATGCGAGACAATTTTTGGAAGAAATTCCAACAATAAAATGAAATTGAAATTGAAAAGAAGAAAACATGTGACCAAATGTAAAAGAATGAATTACACATTCAAAAAAAAGAGTGGATTACACATTAGAAATGTCTAAATCCAAGTCTGTCAGCACTTTTTAATGCCATCAATAGAGTGTTGCAGGTATGACGCCAGAACCTAGAAGACCAATTGACCGCTGGTTCTTGTTTTATAATGTTTTGTTTGTTTGTTTTTTGAGTAAAATAAAGCCTGTAGTAAACATAACTTGACAATACTTTGGTGTTTTATTCTACAACATAAACTGCACATACTCACACCCTAAACTGTCTTATCTAGTGACTTATTAGAAACATACTTTTTCAAAAATAAACATAACTGCTTCAAAATTTGCTTTTTCAGTTTTTTCAGTAAAATCCATTCAAAAACCCCAATGGAAAATCTTGAAGGAATCAGCGGTAAATCAGTATTCCCGGGTTCTAACGTCATATCTGCATGACTATGTGAACAGAGTTGGAATCAAAACCAGAAACTCCAAGATAACCACTTCAAAAATGTCCTGATAATTTACTCTGCCCCTATGTCATCCAAGTTGGTTATGTCTTTCTTTCTTCAGTCAAAAAGAAAGTAAGATTTTTGAGGAAAACATTCCAGGACTTTTCTCCATATAGTGGACTTCAACAGGGATCAACGGGTTGAAGGTCCAAATTGCAGTTTCAATGCAGCTTCAAAGGGCTCTAGACGATCCCAGCCGAAGAATAAGGGTCTTATCTAGCGAAACGATCAGCCATTTTCTCAAAAAAAATAAAAATTTTGATACTTTTTAACCACAGATGCTTGTTTTGCATAGCTCTGCGGTGCATGTCCAAGACTTCACACATCAAACAATCATGTTGGGTAGGCTATGTGAAGTAGATGGATGTATCAACCCAGTGAAAATCTCAATTTGTGGTTAAAGATTATATAAATATTTTTTTTTTCTTTTTTTTAGAAAATGACAGATCGTTTTGCTAGATAAGACCCTTATTTCTTCATAAAGCTGCATTGAAACTGCAATTTGGACCTTCAACCTGTTGGCTCCCATTGAAGTCCAGGTCCACTATATGGAAAAAAATTCTGGAATGTTTTCCTCAAAAACTGAAGAAAGAAAGATATGAACATCTTGGATGACATGGGGGTGAGTAAATTAAAGAAATTTTAATTTTGGAGTGAACTAATCCTTTAAACAAGAACATTCTGAAAAAAGAAAAAAAAAAAGAATGTGGTCTTGTCTCAGACCAAAACCAAGCCCCAGATCCAGATGGCATATAATGAGGCATACAGTAGGTTAAGGGCGACATTTTGAGACTCCAACTCTGTTAATTAAGGCACAAGTAACAAACAAGATGTGCGTTCTCACATTTAAAAAAGACTGTGCCCAGTGCCCAGGCAGTAGGACAGTGAGTGCCTACCTGAAAAATGTGTGATGTTCAATGCAGACCTTCCACAAGCGCTTAGAGGCACGGTGGTTGGGCAGCTTGAAGCCAATGGTGCTCTCAAACTGCTCGTACTGGGGGTGCAGGGGAGTGTGGGCATGTGATGGGGAGGAAGTGGGGGGTGTGAAGGGAAAGCAGAGTGGTAACGTGTTACTTGACAGGAGATTTGACGAGGTGTAAAATCTGTGTGCTACTACAGCTCAAATCAACCGACAGGGCACAATTCTGCATGCCTTTATTTATCCAAACAGAACGTAACCAGAATTTCTAAAGAACGCTGCAGAGAAACTGCATAAGAATGAGAGTAAATATTAATATCTAAAAGCTCAAAGTCCACAGAAAGGAGCCTGTTGTGTTGATAATATGCAGAAGAGCGAAGCATCTTGAATAAAGCCATTGAGATATTGTTTAACATTCATATCTGACCGCACATAATGACCAGAGTCAAAGAAATGCTATGCTTTTGTACTAAACAAAGGCTGAGAATTCCATTGTGAGAGGAAAATCAAAGAAAATAACACCATAAATGGAGACTGCAGAATCCTTAACACTTGATAAAGACCTCTGCAACTTATTTTGCTTTCTTTCTTCCCTCTCTCCGGATTGAATTCTCTCCTCACCCCATCTCTACTCATTTTCTGCTTCTCTCTGTGTCTCTGTGCCCACTAGGCAAAAATTTTTCACAGCTCAGCCTAATGTTTTAAAACCCTCATTCTTTCCGCACTCAGCAAGCTAACAACCACTAAAGAGCAGAACCTCAAACAATATAACTAGTGTTTATTGAGACGCAATTAAAGGCATTTTTTTTAAGTGGCGTAATTAGAAATACGCTTAAAAATATTTCATTTCTTTGTGTGAAGAACACCCACATCAGTCTTCAGAGCACTGGATAATTTAAAAGGCTGAATAGTGATTTCCAAATACTCTAAAAAAACATCTCATTCTTTTCTAATAAAACCACATCATGTAGATTATCCGCCCATTTTCTCGCCCACAGCATTAGTCTCAGTACGGTATCCTTATCTAACGCGTCAACATGCATCTACAAGCGTAATCTAACAAGAAAAACCTGGAAAATCTCAAAAGACCTTTTTCTCTACCTCTCCAGGTCGGATTTTGATGTAGAAGTTGCTTCTCTTGTAGGATATTTTAAGGATCTTGGGCCAAGCGAATCTGTTGATACGCAGCCGGTCTCTATAGATCAAGAGGCCACTGGCACACACCCCCAGCATGATGTCAATGCCTTCAGAGTCCTTTAAAAAACATAAACACACACAGACATACTCAGATGCTCAGGTTTTCAGTCACATTTCAGTTTCAGACTGTCAATTTCAGATTCTAGGATTTTATCCTAAGGGGACTGAGCTTGTAAAATTGCACAATAGGATCACAGGTCTGTTCTAATGCGGTTGTGCACCGCAGGGAAAAAACTTGTTAAAACCAAATAATAAAATACAAATAACCATATAATCATGCAAAGTTGGGGTGGCAAAGTAAATATGCTATTTTCAAAAGACAGGGAAAAAACACTTTTTGACATCAGTATCTTCACATTTGTCAAGGACACGTATCCAATCAAAATTCAAGGTATTTTGGTAATAGAACTAATATAAATGCAATTTCTGGCCTGCTGTCTTGCAAGTGTTAGGCTGGAAAATCACTTTATTTCGTGTTGTTTTTGTCCATGTACAAAAATGATAACATTATCAGGGTTTCTGCAGGTTTTATGAAGATAAGACTTTAAAGGGGACATCAGATGGCCATTTTCCAGTTTGTGTGATTCCTTAGGGCATTCATGAAATGTCTGCAACATGCTTTGGTTACAATTGGTTGTTTTTTGGATAAAAACCAAAACAGTTTTGTTCTCAGCGACCCGTTTCGGTGCATGGCTCTTTAAATGATAATGAGCTGTGCTCACCCCGCCCTTTCTTCTGTTTTTTTTTTTTTTTTTTTTTTTTTTTTTTCTGTATTTGGTGGTGAGTTACCATAAAAAACAAAACTAATCCATTGCGTCCTTAGTGGCTCTGAAGTCAGGAGAAAATGAAGAATCTTATGTTCACTTTTACATCCAAATACAAAACACCTGCATTGCTTACGAAACATTGTTGTTCCTACAGCAGCTCGAGTGCAGAGAAAATGGCAAACAGTGTACAACTGGCTGAGGGTGGAAATAGGCTAATATGGGACAGTCCATCAGTGGTTGTGGGCGGGGCTTGAGCAGTAGACTCTTAAAAATAAAGGTGCTTCATGATGCCATAGAAGAACCTTTTTGTCTAAATGGTTCCATGAAGAACCTTTAAAATATGAAGAACCTTTCTGTTTCAAAAAAGGTTCTTTGTGGTAAATGAGGTTCTTCATATTATAAAAAAGGTAAGCAAGAAATGGTTCTTTAAAGAACCTTTGATTGAATGGTTCTTTGTGGAACCAAAAATGGTTCTTCTATGGCATCGCTTGAAGAACCCTTTGAAGCACTTTTATTTTAAAGAGTGTATGACATTATACTGCTCAAATGAAAACGGCTTGATAATTGAGACTGCTTAGGTTTTTTGCGGATGAAAAAAGGAGTGAATGGATTTTTACCATTGTAGGGTGGTTGTGTCCACACAATGCTAGGACACATTTATCCAAAAAGTGAATCTTTAAGACCTTTTTAAGACCAAGTAAAGAATATCTGAAAACCTGAGACACTTCTATGCTAGCAGTGCAAGTTAAAATAAATAAATAAATAATATCACACCTTAGCATGATGGAGATCAACGCCATACATGGAAAGTTTCTTGGCGTTCTCCAGGAAGTTGATTTCCGCTTCTGCAGGACTCATGCCCCTAGTAACAGGTTATCATTTTGAGAATAATTACATAAACAGTTTGTAGTTGCAGAATATTTGAGCTTTTTGATTGCTGTGCTGCTTGTTGTCAGTATCTGTAATTACTAGAGCTATCAATTTAATGTGTTAATTTAGTATGATTTATTATTTAGTGTATGTTTATTATTATTAAGAGATAAAAAATGAGGGCAATAAATCATGCCCCATCATCCATATGTAAATTATGCATTAAAAATCAGAGAAATTTACATTTTGTTTTGTTTTTTAGATATTTTATGAGCCTAGACTTGAATAGACTAACAAACGTAAAGGGGTAGTTAATGCAAAAATTCTGTCATTAATTACTCACCCTCATGTCGTTCCAGACCTGTAAGACCTTAGTTCATCTTTGTAAAAAAAAATGAATATATTTTTGATTAAATCCGTGACCCTGCAAAGACAGCAACACAACTGCTGATGAAAACTGTGTTCCAAAGATGAATGAAGGTCTTACAGGTTTGGAAAGACATGAGGGGGAGTAATTAATGACAGAATTTTTTCATTTTTGGGTGAACTATCCCTTGACTGAACTGGATCAGGATATAAAGCAATACATTAACTTCTAAGATTCAATTCTGAAATCTTTTCAAAGCTTTTATCTTCTGCCATTATAATGTAATGAATTTAGGTTATCTTCATTTGGCAGACTTACTCAGATAAATTAGGATTCATTTAATTAATCAGCATATCATGTAATTAATACACCTAAAATTCTTAATTAATTGACAGCTCTGGTAATAATTGCTCCCTATGCAGGTCAGCTCCTCTCACCTGTAGGTGCGGTGCAGCTCCATCACCCTCTCCTCCAGCTCACGGGTCTGATTAGGGGCGAAGCGGAACTCGCTGATGTAGTCTGGCCCGTGTTCCTCTGGGTCATAGTCTCCCAGCTCAGCCTGAACAGCGTACGAGCCCAGCAGAGCATGAGTGACGAACGAGCAGGGCAAACGACCTGACAGTATGTCCTCCCTCAGCTGCAGACACAGGTAATACCTGTCCATACAAACACACACACAACCATCACATCACAGCCAAACAACATTGCGAAATGTTTTTTGTGTTGATTTATTTTATATATATCATACATTAAAACAAAATGGAACTGAATTTTGATCAATCAAAACGTGCATGGTGCTGTAACAATTTGTTTTCAGGCAACATGGCCATATTAAACTACAGCGATGATCAATCTAGACCTTTTCATAAGCACAAATGTGATTGTACGTGGAGTGTACCTTGCACAGTTTAGACTATTAGATTAGCAGTCCATGTTTATATATAGAACACAGGACATATCGCCGCCTTGGAATTATAAGGTTCTATCTGCATTCTAAGCACTTCTGAGATATTGAGCTTCAAAGTTTTTGCATTCCATAGACTTCTGTGGATAGAACCCTTTTTGTTTTCTAAAAAAAGAAAATATGCAGGTGCATCTCAATAAATTAGAATGTCATGGAAAAGTTCATTTATTTCAGTAATTAAACTCAAATTGTGAAACTTGTGTATTAAATAAATTCAGTGCACACAGACTGAAGTAGTTTAAGTCTTTGGTTCTTTTAATTGTGATGATTTGGCTCACATTTAACAAAAAACAATCTCAACTAATTAGAATACTTCATAGGATTAATAAAAAAAAAACATTTTTAGTCAATTGTTGGCCTTCTGGAAAGCATGCTCATTTATTGTGTATGTACTCAATACTTGGTACATGCTCCTTTTGCTTTAATTACTGCCTCAATTTGGCGTGGCATGGAGGTGATCAGTCTGTGGCACTGCTGAGGTGGTATGGAAGCCCAGGTTTCTTTGACAGTGGCCTTCAGCTCATCTGCATTTTTTGGTCTCTTGTCTCTCATTTTCCTCTTGACAATACCCCATAGATTCTCTATGGGGTTCAGATCTGGTGAGTTTGCCGGTCAGTCAAGCACACCAACACCATGGTCATCTAACCAACGTTTGGTGCTTTTGGCAGTGTGGGCAGGTGCCAACTCCTGCTGGAAAATGAAATCAGCATCTTTAAAAAGCTGGTCAGCAGAAGGAAGCTGGTAAACAGGTGCAGTGACTTTGGTTTTCAAAAAACACAGTGGACCAACACCAGCAGATGACATTGCACCCAAATCATCACAGACGGTGGAAACTTAACACTGGACTTCAAGCAACTTAGGCTATGAGCTTCTCCACCCTTCCTCCAGACTCTAGGACCTTGGTTTTCAAATGAAATACAAAACTTGCTCTCATCTGAAAAAAGGTCTTTGGTCCACTGGGCAACAGTCCATTTCTTCTTCTCCTTAGCCCAGGTAAGACGCCTCTGACGTTGTCTGTGGTTCAGGAGTGGCTTAACAAGAGGAATACGACAACTGTAGCCAAATTCCTTGACACGTCTGTGTGTGGTGGCTCTTGATGCTTGACAAGCCTCTCAAGGCTGTGGTTCTCTCGGTTTGTTGTGCATCTTTTTCTTCCACACTTTTTCCTTTCACTCAACTTTCTGTTAACATGCTTGGATACAGCACTCTGTGAATGGCCAGCTTCTTTGGCAATGAATGTTTGTGGCATACCCTCTTTGTGAAGGGAGTCAATGAGTACGTTTACAACAATATTCCGATTTTCTGATTAAGACAATACTCTGATTAAGAACCAACCATGTAAACTGATATTTTTGATTAATTAAATCTGACTAAGGTCATAATCGGAGTAAACACAAATCGAATTAAGACAGGTGGAGTATTGCTATTTTAGTCGCATTATGGAAGACATGTACACACCTTAATCACACTATTTCCCTTGTGTAGGACTTTTCGCCACATTTTGCGACAGGATACGCACTAATGCTGCGTTCCAGGCAGGTTTTTGAGCTCGTAAATCACGTCTTCAAACCACGACTCAGGACTTTGTAGCGTTCCAGGCAAGTCACGCCAAATTATTTTTATATTAATTTGATTGCAACGTTATATTGTCCTAAACTCTATTTTTCCACCGTGTACCACTTGCATAAACACCGCACCCCTAGAGGCTTTATTGTTGTTTCGCGGGCTATGTCAAGTCAGAACTCGGAACTGGGAGCATGTCAATCTAGTACGAGTTCACGAGTGGGAATTCACAGGTTTGAGTGCCTTTCCAGTGCACTTTAACGGGTAGAAGTTTGGAAAAACACGGGTAACGGGTTGCCTGGAACGCGGCATAACGCTCTCAGTTGGTCGCACTTGCATATGCTTTGGTTTAATTTTTATTTATTTATTTTTTGCTACAACATGGGATTAATCTGATAAATAGTTTGTATGTTATCATAATTTATAGTTTTATGGAAACATAGTTAACATTCAACCCGTTCTTTTTCATTAGTATTATTTGTGATTTTAAAAAGTTAATAGTTTTGCAGCACTGCACAGTTATTTTACATCATTTTATGGTAAAGACACAGTAGAAGTCAGACAAAACTCTGCTGATAATATATATATATATATATATATATATATATATAGCTAACATGAATAATTTCTCAATGCTGAAGTCAGACCATTCTGTTTTTGCTTTAAATATTTAAATGATAAAATCATGCTACATGTGTGTGTTTGTATCGTGATTAAAATACAGTGTTTGTTTCTAATTTTCAATTTATTATTATTTTTTATTATCAAAAAATGTTTAGTTGTTGTAATAGCAGCAACTGCAAAAACAAATAAAAAATAAAATATATTTTCTCAAATCACCAGAAAATGTTGTTTGTATCATGATAAAAATGGCAGATGTGGCAAAAAGTTTTAGGCCCTGCTTGCAAGTCTAGAAATTAGGACAAAAGTATTGTAATTTCCCTCCTGTAGAATAAGGTAAAATAACATACCTGTGAAATACTCATTTTCATTTGATTTGTTTGATTTCTAAATATACCAATGTGAGTGTAATTTAGACTGAGACACCATATCACAACTAAAAAGAGGATTGAGTCCCCTTTAAACCTCGAGAACAAGTCAATTCTCTAGCTTTTTTCTTTGTTTAGTTTGCACACTCAACTCCTTGGAGCTCCTAATTTTGAACTCTCAAAGTGAACAATGATAGACAAATTTAACTGTAAAATTTGGAGAGAAGTCTCACTCCAAGCTGAACTCAAAAGTTGGCAGCCCTGTGTTTTACCATGTTTTTTATCATGTTTTGCTAACATGTATAATTAATACGCTTCTAACATATTTTATATTAACATGTTTTAACATGTTTCTAGCTAATGTGTTTTACCATTTTGCTACCATTTTGTTTTAACATGTTGCTAACATGTATTTAGAATGTTTTACATTTTGCTAACATGTTTTATTATGTTGATATCATGTTTTGCTAACATCCCTGCTGAAAAAAACAGCTAAAATTAGCCTTGGCTGGTCCTAGCTGGTTTAAGCTGGAAGTTGCTGGTTTTAGCTGGTCTCCCATCCTGGCCAGGCTGGTCAGGCTGTTTTTAGTTGGTGGCCAAAACCCCTCTGAAACCAGCTTACATGTTTTACCATCAGACATCTGACAGTAGCCATTGAGTTCCATAGTATTTTTTCCATACTATGACTCAATGGCTACCGTCAACTGTTTGATTATCAACATTCTTTAAAGTATATTCTCGTGGTCAAAATTGTAATTTGAGGGAACTACCCTGATAGCACATATACATCATAGAGATGTCTATTTGACTGGAAGATGTATTTTTAGTGTTTGCTCAATCCAGATCATTCTTGCAAATGACAGCTATGGGTCCATTTCCTCAAATAGTGCCGCTATCAAAACATCACGACCTAGACCATGGCAACACTGGCTCAGCCAATAGCATTCATTTGGAGTTGAACTTTGTTTTGCTGACCAATCCCAGACAGTGGGAGTGTTTGACAAACTTATTTGTAGACGGTCTTTATGTTTGCACTTAAGTCTGGTCCTGGTAGTGGCACAGAAATTACACATTTCAGCTTTAACATGTTTGAACAACGCACTCACCGTGTGATGTCTTCAATCAGCTGAGACGGATCGGGAGGATAAAATTTGACAGCAAAGGAGAAATGCCAGGGACCCACTAAAAACAACCAGACACAAACTCACCTTCATCAGATTCAAACAACCAAGGTTACAAAGCCGAAGTGTCTTATTTTCCTACACTTACCGCGGATTTGTTTCTTGATTTCTTTCGAAGGATCCAGCCAGTTCTGAAAGAGAGAACAAAAATTCCTCTATCAGCCAGGACACATTGATAAGCAAATGCCGCAGTTTCAGCACCGTCTCCTCCGCGGCAGGAGCAATCACCTCATACATATTCTGTAAAATGGTCAGTGCATTAATATTCTGCAGCCACAGGAGCACTAAAAGAGTAGATAAATGTCATCTCCGGCACACTGCACTCCAGTAAGGTCACCCAAAGCCTGGTGACACACGAAAACGTTTAATGCCAGCTCACCTCGGTCCAGAGGAGATGAAAAGCACTGCCCTTATTCACATCTCACAGTACCGGCATTCATAAATGACCACTGATACATGTAAAATACAGGGCCGGGAGTGAAACTGTCTCAGAAATTACTTTCCTCTGCAGAACAGACAAGTCAAACCAAAGATTTTTCCACTGAAAGCTTGGTTATTTTTATCTGCCCACTCGCCTGCAAATCTTCTCCATTACATTTAAAAAAAAAATTGTCAATTTCTGTGTCTGGATCTCTTACTGTCTTTACAAATGTTTCTAACAAACTTTGAGCTCTCCGCGGGTCTCGCTTCCCATGCTTGGCACATGTGGTTTTCAAACGGAAATCATTCACCTTTCAAACTACAGTGTGATCAGATTTGTTGGACCAGGAACAATCCCGCTGATCATAGCAGCAGTCACAAGAGCCTCAGCTGGGGAAAAGAGCTAAGTGGAACTAGACTGGGACAGCCGTGGTGGTGCAGGCAGGGTCCTTTTGGATAAACTAGGACTGGGGAGTTCCTCAGAGCATTTCCATCAATCAAACCCTACCTCCAACAGTCCCAGTCACAGGGACTCAAAGCCCCATTATCTCAACCCATTTATGTGTATTTTTAAATAGAGAGGTCGTGGTAGTGGGAATAGATGGATGCTCTTGTTAAAATGAGATCACACATACAGGGCAACATCCACTGTTTCCAAGTTACAAATGAAGAAAACATTGGATGTTTACATTTAAAGTTAATAAAGTGAGCAATTGATAACTTACGCTCTTAAAAATGAAGGTGCTTTAAAAGGTTCTTCTCAGCGATGCCATAGAAGAACCATTTTTGGTTCCACAAAGAACCATTCAGTCAAAGTTTGTTTAAAGAACCATTTATTTCTTACATTTTTTTAAAATCTGAAGAACCATTTTTTACCACAAAGAACCTTTTGTGAAAGGTTTTTGTGGAACCATTTAGACAAAAAGGGTTCTTCTATGACATTGTAATCTATAGCAGTTATCCCTATTTTGCACACATACATCACGCATGTTTTTACATTTCCCTGCTGAAAAAAAAAAAGCTAAAACCAGCCTAGGCTGGTTGGCTGGTCCTAACTGGTTTAAGCTGGAAGTAGCTGGTTTTAGCTGGTCTCCCAGCCTGACCAGGCTGGGAAACCACCAGCTAAAACCAGCCTGGCCAGGTTGGGAAAGTGGGCAAAACCCCTCTAAAACCAGCTATGAGCAGCTAAAACCAGCCAACCAGCCTAGGCTGGTTTTAGCTGTTTTTTTCACCAGGGTTTGTTGACATGTCTTGTTGGTACATTGCTGACATGTACCAGAATGTTTCTAACATATTTTGTTGTGGACATGTTTAACACATGCTAATATGCTTTATATTAGCTATTACTTTTTATTACTTTATTACTATTTTGCTAGTAGGCTATGTTTTAACATGTTTCTAACATGATTTAACATATTGCTAGCCTAGACTGGTTGGCTGGTTTTAGCTGGTCAACCAGTCTGGTTTTAGCTGGTCATAGCTGGTCAGCAGGCTGGTTTTAGAAGGGTTTTGGCCACTTTTCCAGCCTGGCCAGGCTGGTCTTAGCTGGTCACGCTGGAAAACCACCAGCTAAAACCAGCCTGACCAGCCTGGCCAGGCTGGGAGACCAGCTAAAACCAGCTACCCCTGCTGAAAAAACCAGCATATGCTGTTTTTTTCAGCAGGGACTTCAAGCTTAAACCAGCTAAGACCAGCCAACCAGCCTAGGCTGGTATTAGCTGTTTTTTTCAGCAGGGGGTTTTGTTTTAACACATTGCTAGCATGCTATGTATCTAGCATGTTTCTAACATAATGTATGTTGTTAACATGTTTTAACACATGCTAATATGCTTTACTATTTTGCTAGTATGTTTTAAAATGTTTCTAACATGACTTAACTTATTGCTAGCATGTTTCTGTGATGTTTTAACACATTTTAACCAGTTTTAACCATGTTTTTACACACTGAACATTTAACATGTCACCAGCATGTTTCTGTAATGTTTTAACATGATGTTGACACATTTTAACACATTGCTAGCATGTCTCTAGCATGTTTTAACATTTTGCTGATGTTTTTACACATTGTGAACATTTAACATGGCACCAGCATGTTTCTAACATGTTTTATGTTGATGACTTGTTTTGCTAATTTTGCTAATATGCCATTTTGTTATGTATCATGTTGTTGTCATGTTTTAACATTGCTAACATGTTTCAGCACATTGTTAACATGTTGATAACATGTATTTAGCTAACATTATTGCTATCATGTTTTATGTTAACATTTTAACACTGTTAACATGCTTTACCAGCTGTTTTGAAATGTTTCTAGCATGATTTAACATATTATTAGCATGTTTCTGTAATGTTTTATCACGTTTCTAGCATATTTTAGCATATTGTTGTCATGTCCCTGGTGAAAAAAACAGCTAAAACCAGCCTAGGCTGGTTGGCTGGTTTTAGCTGGTCAACCAGCCTGGTTTTAGCTGGTCATAGCTGGAAGGCAGGCTGGTTTTAGCTGGTCAGGCTGGGAAACCACCAGCTAAAACCAGCCTGACCAGCTTGGCCAGGCTGGGAGACCAGCTAAAACCAGCTACTTCCAGCTTAAACCAGCTAAGACCAGCCAACCAGCCTAGGCTGGTATTAGCTGTTTTTTTCAGCAGGGGTTTCAACATGTTGCTAACATGTTTCAGCACACCGCTAGCATGTTTACATGTTGCTAACATGTCCCTGGTGAAAAAAAAACAGCTAAAACCAGCCTATGCTGGTTGGCTGGTTTTAGCTGGTCATAGCTGGAAGGCAGGCTGGTTTTAGAGGGGTTTTGTCCACTTTTCCAGGCTGGTCAGTCTGGTCTTAGTTGTTCAGGCTGGGAAACCACCAGCTAAAACCAGCCTGACCAGCCTGGGAGACCAGCTAAAACCAGCCACTTCCAGCTTAAACCAGCTAAGACCAGCCAATCAGCCTAGGCTGGTATTAGCTGTTTTTTTTTCAGCAGGGATATTTAGCATGTTTTATCATGTTGATATCATGTTTTGCTAACATGTAACATTAACATGCTTCTAACATTTTATGTTGTTAACATGTTTTAACACATTGCTAATATGCTTTACCGTTTTACTAGTATGATGTTTTTATTTTATTATGTTTGTAGCATTATTTCACATGTTTCTGGCATAATGCAAATGACAGTGGAGGACTCACATTCAAGTTACACATGGCTGAAATAACAAAAAAGTCTCACCAATATGTGCTCTGTTAAGGTAAAGTAATTATAGCAATTATATAAGAGAAAGAATACGATGGGAGGACATAAGAGGTGAACTCTGACCTTTTGGCTCTCCGTGTCACTGAAGGTTAGGCCGAAGTAGTCCTTCTCCAAGAGGTTGAGATGTTCACACACCATATCCAGTATGTGGTGGCCTTTACAGAGCTTCTGTATAGATAGATGAACAAGTACAGAGAAAGAGCACAAGAGAAAAGAGATTGATTTAGTGTTTGTCATTGCAGAAAATGCCCCCCTTCTGTTTTTAATCAAAGTCAGGAGTGTCTCTAGTCTCTTCTGGGACACAGTATCCTTCCCTTGAGAATATGAGGATAAGTGGGTTTGCATCATGTAATGCAAAGGTGTTTTTATGATTTTAAGATGCAAATCAACATCATAATAGCTAGACAGCCTCATATTAACCAGTAAGATGCTGATTAAATTAGGGATGCACTGAAATGAAAATTCTTGGCCGAAACCGAATACCGAAAAAGAGGAAACCAAGGCCGAAAACCGATACACCGAAAGAATTATGCCAATTATTAGTACCATTGCATTTATGGCTATGACTGTGTGCTAATCTTACTAAAATCAAAGCATTGCAATTGCAAAAATTAATATTAAAGTTTCAAAGAATAAATCAGTTATGTTATATTTAAACAATTATTATCAATCAAGTATTATATTACTTAAATAACATTATACATATATTTTACTGCCTTTGTTTAAATTGTTTAAATTTTTTTATAAAACGGTTAGTTCCATTCCTCAATTCTGATTGGTCAGCAGCTGTGTCGTATTCATGATACGGCACTGCTATGACCGCTTCACTCAACGGTTTTGTGTATCATTGAATCCCCTTAGCAACCACCCTTAGCAACGTAAACACAGCTGCAGCAGTTAGAGACTACTTTTTACAGCGGAAGGCAGTTAATGATTTTACTTTATGAAAACGTACAACTAAATATATATAAATTAATATATATTTTTGATTTTAATATTTTTATTGTGTGGTAACTGTTTTATAAAAGCAATAAGGCACTTGAGGCTGTGCTGTATCATGAATAAATCACGGCTGAAGGGGTTGCAGGCACTCCGCTTCGCGTCGTGCCTAACAACGCCCTTCAGCCGTGATTTATTCATGATACAGCACGGCCTCTCGTACCTTATTGCTTAAATAACACATTATCTTGTGGATCCATCAGTTCACATTTACAATGCTACGTGTTTCTCTTCCAGCAGGAGGCGCTGTCAGAATGGTAAACAAAGCAGCGCAGCAAATGACTTTGAAACGTGCAGCGCTCATATTTATTCAATGAATAGCCTTTTGAAGTTTCATCGCAATTCTTGTCTTTCAGTCCCTACATTTAAGACCACCTGAAATCATAATTAAGACGTTCTTAACCCCTAATAACACTACAGTCATCAATGAAAATTAAGAGCTTTATTTAAGTCTTTCAAAAAACAACCCTTACGCAAAATACCTTTCTTTTTTTATTTTTTCCCACCATGTTCGGGGCACAAGAAAAATATTAGGGGACTAAATTAATATCAGCATATGAAGTATAATCGTCTCTCATTGTCTCTGAGAGAATGCATGTCAGATGCTGAAAGCACTGTCAGTTTTTACTTTCACTTTAACACATTGCGCAGTTTTCACGTTGCTTGTGTGATATCCATTGGCTCACCTCCATGGCTTATAACATAAATATGTATAGAAATACAGTAAATAGAAAAGACATATCTTTGAAATATTGCGACGTAACACCAACGTAAAGCCATTGTTTTTCTCTCACTGAAAGCTACATCTGTCTCGATCTCTGCTCTCATCACTGCAGGCACGATTGCAGACACACCCCCTCTTGAAATTTCGGCATTACAAGTTTTGCAAATCGCTATCCGTGAGTCTTTCTTATATATACTGAAATAAGAAGTGTTGCTTCAGACAAGCACGTGCGGGCCGCGGTTTCTGTTTGCGTCAACATACTGTTTCGGCCGTGCTGTTTCGGTGAAAAAAGTCTTTCGGCCGAAAACCAAAAATGCACTTTTGGGCCATTTTCGACCGAAAGTTTTCGGTGGCCGAATATTCGGTGCATCCCTAGATTAAATCCAATATTTGTAATATTCAGGAAGCTGAAAGTCCCCAAATATGCTGTGAACAACCAAGATTTTTGCTAATATGTAGTAAATTATCCGTTTAGTTTCCATCCATTTGCTGGGTCAATGATAAGGTGAACATTAGCATGAAAATCAATTCAAAGTCAAGTCAAATTTCCCCCCATACACATTGTTTTAAAGCACCCTTACAAGAAAGTCATTATGTAGATATTTATAATATCTTAATATCTTCATGCCTTCGAGTCGTGTTCAGCACATTAGAGCAGGACGATAATATAGTTTCCATTTTATGATGATACAAGAAATCAAGACTGAGATTTGATATATATCAGGGGCGTTACGTCTGAGGATGCAAGGGACGCAGTGCCTCCTCAAAATATTGGATGAGAAAAAAAAAATCATACAAAAACCAAACAATGGCAATTGTACAAAATATAACATTAAAAAGTGTATAAATCACTTGTGTTTCTGAAGAAACATTGTCTAACAGCGACACCAGCAGGTAAAGTTATAGCGGTAGACCTCCCCTGAGCCCAATGAGATTTAACAGACCCCTAAAACATGCAGTGTGTTTGGTGGAAGGTAATTGAGAATGAATGGGGGGAAGTCCATGAGAGGAGGCAGTGCCTAAATCGCGATATGACTGGTTATGATCGTCTGTTATATCATATTTTAATGCAACAAATCTCGCCTCTTGTGATCGTGTGCGTTGTGTGTCACAGTCTGAATGAACAATATAATGGTGTTAATAGGAAGATTAATTCAAAAAGTAAGTAAGTAACTCCCACATTTAAATATACAGTTAAGGTCAAAAGTTTACACCCCCCTTTCAGAATCTGCTAAATGTTACTGTATTTTACCAAAATAAGAGGGATCATACAAAATGAATGTTGTTTTTTATTTAGTACTGACCTGAATAAGATATTTCTCATACAAGATGTTTACATTTAGGCAACAGGAGAAAAGTAATTTATAAAAATGACTGATTCTCAATACTGTGTTGTTACCTGTATCCACAGCTGTTTTTTTTTTTGTTTTTGTTTTTTTTAGTGATAGTTGTACACGAGTCCCTTGTTTGTCCTGAACAGTTAAACTGCCCGCTGTTCTTCAGAAAAATCCTTCAGGTCCCACAAATTCTTTGGTTTTCCAGCATTTTTGTGTATTTAAACCCTTTCCAACAATGACTGTATGATTTTGAGATCCATCTTTTCACACTGAGAACAACTGAGAGACTCAACTATTACAGAAGGTTCAAATGCATACTGATGCTCCAGAAGGAAAAAACATGCATGAACTTTTAAACAGAATAGAGATGTGTACATTTTCCTTATTTTGCCTAAATACCTTTTTTTCATTTAGTATTGCCCTTCAGAGGCTACAGAAGGTAGTTACATGTTTTCCAGAGGACAAAATAAGTTTAATTTACCCTGATCTTCAAACAGTTTTCACCCCCGGCTTTTAATGCGTGGTTTTTCCCTCCGGAGCATCAGTGAGTGTTTGAATCTTCTGTAATAGTAGCATATGAGTCTCTCAGTTGTCCTCAGTGTGAAAAGATGAATCTCAAAATCACACAGTCATTGTTGGAAAGGGTTTAAATACACAAAAATGCTGAAAACCAAAGAATTTGTGGGACCTGAAGGATTTTTCTGAAGAACAGCAGGCAATTTATCTACTCAGCACAAACAAGGGACTTATGTACAACTATCACTAAACAAAAAACACAGCTGTGGATCATTCAGGTAACAACACAGTATTAAGAATCAAGTGTATGTAAACTTTTGAACAAGGTAATTTTTATAAATTCAACTATTATTTTCTCTTGTGGACTATATGTGAACATCTTTTATGTGAAATGTTTTATTCAGGTCAGTACTAAATAAACAATAACATGCATTTAGTATGATCCCTCTTATTTTGGTAAAATAATTAACATTTTGCAGATTCTGAAAGGGGGGTGTAAACTTTTCACCTCAACTGTAACCACGTTGTCACATCAAAATAAGGCTTAAAATGGCATGAAAACATGATCTGTGGGTGTTTTTAGTGAGTAATCAGGTTAGTGAAATTTAAAGTAAATCGCAGTGCCTGTGAGCAATATTTACAGAGTTTTAATGACTGAACTAAAAAATTAAAAACTGGTTAAAAGTTAACTGTTAAAAATAATAGCTGAACATAAGTTCACAAATAAGATATATTATTTTGGAATAAATGTAAAATGCTTAAAAACACAAACTTGATGAGATTAATTGGCTTTAATAAATAGAATATTGATTGCATTATTAATGTAAAGAAGAGCTGTGAGAAAATATATGTAAATAAAAGATACATTTGTGTAGGTATCTATCTTAAAGACAGAAAACTGTAATAATGAAATCGTCTGCCCTTTGTTACATTAAAAGCTTCAATGAACACTTAAGAAATTAATACTTATATGCTGTTTCTAAAAAGGCTCACTCTCATATTCTATATTCATATAATCTTCAGTCGTGGTTAAGCATCTGTGTGTCTTTCTGACCACACCCTGTCATTGTGCACAATAGAGTGGCATATGCAACACGCTTGAGACACCAGCTCTGGCTTTGCCTTTCTACAGAAACACTGAGCACTCGCCGCCCAGGGAGCCCGTTTCCCGCGGCGACAGGGATACAGCGCAGCTGTTTCCATGGCAACAGAAGTGGTGAGGTTTTTTGTGTGTGAGTCTGTGCATGTGTGTGTCGCTTCCCTGGCCTCTCATGGCTGAAGGTTTTTTTTAAGAGGAGGAAAGAAAGAGAGAGTGGGTGTGCTACCATAAAAGGCTTCTCAAGTTAGCCAGGGAGGCCCTCAATTGCACCAGCACATTATATATTGGTATGTAAAAGCAATTTCATCGCTTTTGGTCCAACATAATATACACCAAAGAGTTATTTTTAATAAATTCCTGGGTGTTGATATGAACTTCTAGTTTTGACAAACAATAGTACTGTACTTGTTGCCGTTTGTTATTTTTAGGAAGTACTGTACATTCACAGCTTGCTTCCATCAGCTAAGCTTGTAATGAGAAGTGCTCTGCTTTGTTTATCTGGGGTTTTCTGAGTGGAATGATTTTTAATATCGATGATGTGACATAGAGGAATTAAAGGGGTCCTATTATGCTCTTTTACAAAGTCTTTATTTTGTTTTGGGGTGCACTAGAACATACTCCAATGCTTGGTGGTTCGAAAAACGCATTATTTTTCACAATTTATTATTACAATAGCTTTCTCCCCAACCTGGCACAAAATGGCTCGAATAGTTCCATGTTTGATGAAGGTCCGCCTTCCGAAAAACGTAATGTGTTGTGATTGGTTACCAGTCCCACTGCATTGCGATTGGCTTAGATTAGGGCTGGGCGATTTGGCCTAAAATCAAAATCTCGATTAATTGAACATTTTAACTCGATTAAAATTAATGAACGATTATTTTTATTTATTAATACAATTATATTTAATTATATTTATGTAATATTTATATAATATTTATTTTTTGCCCTCATAGTTCACTGACAAGTTTTGTACAGTAGCTAAATATGCTCACATATTACAAGTGAGAAATTTTTGAAAGAAGGGTGCATTACTTGATTTTAAAATAATTGAAGGAAACACACTATCTACTATCTATGATTATTTATTGAACATCAGTGTTGAACAACTGAAATTAAAGCACACATTGCTTAAAACGAAAAGTCACATTTTTTCTTAAATTAGTGAAAATAAATAACTTGCACTTTTGGAAACAAAATAAATTATTTTTAATATTTTTCATATTAAAAGTAGAAAATAAGCAGTATCTCTTTTAAATAAAAATACTCTTGTATATCCTGTAAATACTTTTTACTGAATAAATACTGTTTAAGCTCTCCATCGAGATGTCTGCGGAAGAACGGAACGGAACGGAGCGGGGTCACGTGACTCCACACGCGGTAGTGTTTTTAAAGGGAAAGTAATCAAAATAATTGACCTGGAAAAATTTAATCGATTATAGGTTCTGAAGGTCGATTTCAATTACTTTTCGATTAATTGCCCAGCCCTAGCTTAGATGGCGTTTCAGTCGTGCCACATTCCTTCCCAAAGCAGTAAGCTAGATTCAAGTGATTCTTATGTTTTAAATATAGATATTTTTTCTCAAAAAAAACACATCGGATCACTAATGGAGGCTTTTACTGACCCCCTGGAGGCATGTGGAGGCCATTTGAGGCACTTTTTTTTTATGGCTCGACTTGTTTTGGACTGGTTGAGAGAAACACTTGTCTGTGCCGTTCAGTCTATGCCATTCTAAAGCTTGGGAGTGCCAGGATTATTTTTAATATAACTCCAATTGTATTCGTCTGAAAGAAGGAAGTTATATACACCTAGGATGCATGGAGGGTGAGTAAATAATACGCTACAGTATTGTTGGTCCTATCATCAGCCTGCGAGATCACAATACATGATATTATCCTTATTGTGCTAATTTGTTTAATTATTTACATGTCCGAAACCAGCTCCAGCATAAGGCTAGTGAAGCTATCTACACTGTATGATGGATAAATCTCTTACCACACACTGCACACATCTACGGCGCGCCTCCAATGCAGCAACCAATGATCGTCACTCTAGTGAATGCTTGTGTTTACATCAGCAAGGCTACCGGAGCAGTTTGCAGACACTTTAGTCAATGCTTGTGTTTATACGAGCCGGTCACCGGCTGTCCACGCTACATCGCTAAAAATAGGCTAATTATATGCTATTCTAATAGGCCGCGTTGTGACATAATAGCATCCGAAAAACAAACGCTGTAGTCCAAAGGAGCCGTTTGTTGTAGTTCTTGAAAAGGGATTTTTTAAAAACTCCCTTTGGAGTGGACTTTGAGATTTGCAACTTGGTAGATGTTTTTTATGCCCAAACATACACACCCCACACTGGCTAAAATTCAAAAAGTGAAAAAGCATAGTAGGACCCCTTCAATGAAATGTTCACAGAGAGATTGTGCATCTCTTTTTGCCCTTTGATCAAATCAAGAATAAGCAATTTTTTAAAAGGTTAAAAGGACAGTTCACTCATACTCATCATGTACAGTATAAATTTCTCTCATCTGTGGAACAGAAAAGGAGATAATTAGCTGCAGTCAAAACAAAACTTATTCAGACACCAGATACAATATTTTATATTTTTTACTGGTTGGGTGCAAGACAGTATAGTTAATTTATGTAGGTGAGGATAGCAAAATAAAGAAAACTGTGACATATTATACTCAAAAATTCTTCATACAGTGGACTACCAGCAAAATTGATAAAAACTTGGGACCAGAAATTTGATTTGCACTTCGACCTGACCATGTTTTGTTTCTTTCTATCAAAGTTATCTGACATTATCATAATGAATTTGTTCTGACACAGTTTAACTCTTGAGTTCTTGTCATATTTTATTACCATTTTCTAAACTATAGCGAATAAACTGTGAAAATGTGAGAAATGTTAAAGGTGTCTGAATAAATTTAGGTTTGACTGTATAAGCTCAGGCTGTTTTTTTCTATACAGTGAAAGTGAATGAGGATGGGACAGCCAATCTTCAAAATGACAAAAAAGATTGTATTATTTGCCTAAAAATGAGAATTCTGTCATTAATTCCTCACTCTCATGTCGTTCCAAACCCATAAGCCCTTCGTTCACCTTGAGAACACAAATTAAGATATTTTTGATGAAATCTGAGAGTTTTTCGACCCTGCGTAGACAGCAATGTAAGAAACCGTTTGGATTTTATAAAAATATCTTCATTTGGATTTCAAAGATGAACAAAAGTTTTACAGGTCAAGAGCGACATGAGGGTGAGTGATTAATGACACAATTTTCAATTTTGGGTGAACTATCCCTTTAATTCTGTCATCATTTACTCACCCTCATGTCGTTCCAAACCTCATGTCGAGTTTCTTTCTTCTGTGGAACATAAAAGCTGTTTTGAAGAATGCTGGTAATCAAACCGTTTTGGTGACCATTAACTTCCATTGTACTGACAGAAAAAAAATACTGAGGGATTTCTCAAATATCTTCTTTTATGTTCCACAGACGAATGAATGTCATACAGGTTTGGAATGACATGAGGATGAGAAACGACATTTTTGAACTATCCCTTTACCCGTAAAAATGGCATACAGCCTTCAAGTAGATTTTAATTAATAAGAAATAGCCTCAGGTTATTCATTAATAATTCACAATGACTGTTTTATAATTAAGTACTAATAAACAAATTAAAAAAAAAAAAAAAAGCAAATAGCCTACAAACACTAGAAAAGCAGACATTTAAAACTAGACAAAAAAATCACAGCAGTAAAATAGTTTAAGCCTAACTTTGAGTTGATTTGGGTTAAGATGATTGTTTATTATGGCTAATAATTGTATATAGCCAAAAGCAATGATTGATTCTCTTATATTCTTGTATTATTATAGTTAACTTAAACTAAAACCGTTAAAAATTTATTTTGTTAGCTGGATATTAAATAATTGTTAACTGAAAAAAAAAATTATTATAAATAAAAAAAAATATATATATTATTTTTTTTTTAAATGATGTTTTATTTCACTTAACATTTGTCATTTTTCATTTAGTGTAACTTGATGTAGTAAAATAACTAAAACTAAAATTGAAAGAAATAAAATAAAATTAATAAAATTATATGTATAAATATAGACATTTAAAAAAGACACCGAGACATATTTAAATAATAACAAAATCAAACAAAAAAAATTGGTTTTATTATGGCTAATAATCCAGACAAAAGCAATGAGTGATTTTATTACATTATTATAGTTAACTAAAACTAAAACCGTTTGTGACTGGATATGAAATAATTGTTAACTAAAAAAATACATTTCAAAAATGAACTTTGAAATTGCTTTATTTAGCATTTTCATTTAGTTTAACTTGATGTATAAAATAACTAAAACTAAAACTGAAAGAAATATTAATAAAATTATAAATTTACTCTACCAGTCAAAAGATTTTGAACAGTAAGATTTAAAAAAAAATTTTTAAAGAAGTCTCTGCTGCAAAAACAGTAAAATTCAGATATGTTTTTACTATTTAAAATAACTGTTTTCTATTTAAATCTATTTTAAATTTAATTTATTTCTTTGATTTCAAAGCTTAATTTTTCACAGCATTACTCCAGTCACATGATCCTTCAGAAATCATTCTATTTTGATTTGCTGCTCAAAAAACATTTATAAATATTTTAAATAAAATGAATAAATAAACAAACAATAAAAGCTTTAACTAAAATTAAAATGACAACTAAAAAATTCACAATATTAATAAAAACTATATTTCCATAAAACTATATTCCATATTTTGAGACATAAGCAGAAGTGCATGTGATTGGTCACTAGTGCACAAAGTATTCCGACAAACATGATCATTCAAAAGCAGCCATTTGTCTTATTGCCAGCTGTTACTGTGTTTTTTTTTTTTTTTTTCTTTTTTTTCCTTGTATAGAAAAGAGCAGCTTGGACATTGTACCTCCTTATGTGTTCTACAGAGGAAATAAAGTCATACAGGTTTGAAACGAAACCGGAGCAAAGCTGAGGGTGAGTAAACGACAACAAATGTTTTAAATCTGTGTGAACTTTAGCCAAGGGTGACAAACACCCAGGTCTGGTATCCCCTCCTCTGAAAGGCTGTAGTATTATTTACTCTGTGGGACCACTAACATGTCACCATTATAGATTTCCCATCCTCCTCCCCTTCACCCAAGCATAGAGGACTGGAAGTATAGGTGGCCTTTGACCTTTAGATTGGACAGTCTGTCTCTCTCAGTAGGTGTTGCAGCATCAGTAATGGCAAACGGATGGGAGAAGCTACCAGAGAGCCACGAATAACACCCTAGAGAAGAGCCATATCTGAAAACACCCTGGAAATCCATCAGCCGGCAGACCCCTGGGGCACACAGCCAGACATGGCACTGATCTCAGAGCAGTATGTGGCACTCCCAAGAGAGCTCCTAGTGCGGGAGGGCTTTTCACCTATCAATGAGCACCCCCGCCCCATCAGCCCGCACTAGCATTCATATCTCATGTGCTGTAATTCCCAGAGGCACTGCGGTAGGCAACATGGAGCTGCAGAGCTGGGCTGTGAAATTCCAATGAGGGACTGGAATGTGAGGTTCAGGGATCACAAGAGCAGAACTGTGATTTTTGTTCGACACATTCCGACACTATTGTAATATCTATGCGCATTCTTATTGTAAATACAGCTGCTGGTTGGCATGTGTCAAATTTGCGAGTTTGGTACAATCTTAATTTAGTTTTTGGTTTTATGTGTGTTTAGCACTATAAAATATTTGACATATTTGTAATGTACTTTGTTATTAGAGAGATAAAAAATACCCAACACCTTTAATTAAACTTTCACACTTGCTCTCATGAGTATGAAAGTGCTAAAACTGAGATATTATAATATAGCGTCTAATTTAAATCTCTGTGGCAAAAGTGCAAAACACTGAATAAATGTCTTTTGTGTGCAATTTTATGTTTTGAAATAATTTTGTAAATATAAGTGTGTATCCATGTGACCTTGGACCACAAAACCAGTCATAAGGGTACATTTTTTGAAGTTGAGATTTATACTGCATCTAAAAGCTGAATAAATTAGCTTTTCATAGATGTATGTTTTTTTAGGATATTCGAAAACATTGAAAATCTGGAATCTAAGGGTGCAAAAAAATTATATATACATATTATACATATTGGGAAAAATGCCTTTAAAGTTGTCTACATTGAGTTCTTAGCAATGGTTATTACTAATCAAAAAATAAGTTTTGATATATTTACAGTAGGTAATTTACAAAATATGTTTATGGAACATGATCTTTACTTAATATCCTAATGATTTTTGGCATAAAAGGAAAATCCTTTGACCCATTCAATGCATTGTTGGCTATGGCTACAAATATACCCATGCTACTTATGAGTGGTTTTGTGGTCCAGGGTCACATATATTGTTATTTTGATGCAAACTAATACTAATTGTTAAATATGTTAAACTAGATTTTTTTATAAATTTAATTTCTTGTCAAGAGGATTACTTCTAAATTATGCTTGTAACCGAAAAGAATCACACTTTTAAGAGAATAGAAAAAAAAGTCACAATAATTATATAAATTTTAATTATACTACCTTTGAAAAGTTTGGGATCAGTAAGATTTTTAATGTTTCTGAAAAGTCTTATATGCTCACTAAGGCTGCATTTATTTGATCAAATATACAGTAAAATCAGCAATATTGTGAAATATTATTACTATTTAAGATAACTGTTTTTCATTTGAATATATATTTTAAAATGTAATTTATTCCTGTGATCAAAGTTGTATTTTCAGCATCATTACTTCAGTCTTCAGTAACATGATCCTTCAGAAATCATTCTAATATGCTGATTTGCTGCAAGAAACATGTCTTGTTATTATCAGTGTCAAAAACAGTTGTGCTAATTATTTTTTTATTTTTTGGAAATTGTGAAAAAAATGTTTCTGGATTCTTACACTCTCAGAAAACATGTACACAACTGTACCATTTATGTTTAAAAAAAGGTTAGCATCATATGATGTACCTTTTAGTATTTGTACCTTATGTTACCGACCCACTGACAGTTTGTACCTTTGTACCTTAATAATTTTTTTACATTATTTAACTAAATTTCAAATATACATTTAAAAAATTGTTTCTTGTGATTGAAAATAAACACAATAGCATCCCAGATCTGCAAGCTGTCTGTTAAAGATTGCTTTATCTTCAAAGCATCTGCTGTATACAAACATCTGACAGACATCTGTCAGTTTTACATACATTCTAAATCATAAACATCTGAAAGACATTTTATTTGAGATCTGATAGGAAATATCCTATAGACATATTTCAGATGAGAAAACACTACGTCTTGCAGATGTAAATGCAGACGTCAAATAGACGTCTCTGTGATGTACGTGTGCTATCAGGGAAATAGAGCTGGGTCGTTCTTGATTGTAATTGGTTATTATTTTTACAAAACAATATCGATACTTAAATCCCAAGAATCGATTAGTCTAGCCTGTTGAACAGAACATTATAGCACACATCTCCTCCAATAAATCACAATAAGCTTTGTGATTTGTTACTTTTGATATGAAACAAAGTGCCAGATTTCATATTCTGTCCGTTTTATTACAATATTCAACAGTAAATGTTGTTTTAGCGCTGTTTATTGTGAGTGACAGATCACTGTAGCGCCTCTGTTCAAGAGAAGCAGCATATGAACTGACTGTCTCTTCCGCTTTAATACCAGTTACAGCACAAAATAAACAAGAATGAACATCCGAAGGTATGTTAAAAGAAAGAGTGTACGAATTCCGAACTTAGCAAAATCTGTATCCTGTCTCATGTAATTACTCAATCAGTGTTCAACCGTGGAAAGTCGTCAATATAACAGTCTGTAAACAAAATAACGTCACGTTTAGCTCAGACACAAACATATACAGTGACTTTCAGCTAGAAAAATTCTAGAGAGATGCATTTTGTTAAAGGTCCCATATTGTCAAAATTGAAATTTCCTGGCTTTTTTCATGATAACTGAGGTCTAGGGGCTATGTAACTACCATATGAGTTTCAAAACAGTCAATCCACAGTAAACTGCACACAGCCGCTGTGACTTCCGCAAAGATGTGACGTCCGATCTACTCAGTCACCGCCTTCAGTCACCACCCCGAACACCAACCACCGTACCAATATCGTGTCCATAACATTGCTAAGCAACAACAACACGAAAACAAGTCGAGAAAACCCTGTTCAGTCGCTAGATGTCGAAACTACATCATTGCACAGGCTTCAGAACAACGTGAATATAAGAGATCAGCGGCACGTCAACTTCAGCCTCTTTCACACAGCGATTCCGGTAAATACACGGATAATGTTTCCCATGATTTGTTCCGGAGTTGTTTGATTTGGTTCATTCACAGTTGTTTTCCGGAATCTGTGCGTGCTTTACACACAACCCATAAAGACATGTGACGTTTGGATGCGAGATGTAATGCGACGCTACGTTTCACTAAACTGAAACTAACCTGAACAAACTGGTCTTCAGCGCTGATAGTGAGGAGCTGGCTCTGCCTGATCGCCGCTTCATTCCACTTTGCACGTATTTTTTCGTCGTGAAGAGTCGCATGATAACGTGCATCATCACTACAACACTGCCTTTATGGTTCTGGCTTTTGTTCACACAACACTCGTTCCCGTAATTTTCCAGAATCAGCGCACATTGTGAAAGGGGCTTTACTAAAGCAACAGTTATGTAGCTTACAGCATTCGGTGTTTGAAAAAGAAAAAACATTAATGATCATTCTGAAATATCCTGTTGAGTATCAGCAGGCTAGGCTCTCTCTATGGCTCTGGGCTCGGCTAAAGCATACATGACCGTAGTTACCTGTGGTTGGCCTGACTGTGCATCACTCAGAAAACAACAGGCCAATCAGAAGAGAGGCTCATGAATATTAATTAGATGGGCCAAAATCGACCTGTTTTTGACAGAGCTCCAAAAAAAGGGATGGATTTTGGCACTTATACCGCAAATATATATTCTTAAGGACATCAACAACTAAAATAAACCTCCAGAAATGTGTACAATATGGGACCTTTAAATGTATGCACCATATAACATATTCATTATATTTTTTTTACTGTTTTTCAATGTTTAAATTACTACATTAATTTTATTATTAATGTAGTGCCAAGTGACTTTCGTGTATATTTTACTTCCTGATCTTATGACAAAAACGTTCCTGTGGAAACTGAAATATGTACCAATAAGTACATATCACTGCAGTTTCCAACAGAAATGAACACTAGATGCAGTAAAACAGTGAGCACTTCTATTCGTTTTCGTACACAGTTATGATTAACTTGCAAAAAACAGTTATGATTTTTTCTTGCAAAAAAGTTTCCACAGGTACGTTTTTGTTATGAGATTTTACAGCATTTATTGAGAGATTTATTTTGCTGGCAACTGTAGAAAATTTGGTATGTATACTTTACCTGATATATATCTAAGATAATCAATATCAAATCGAATCAAATCACAACGTTGTGAATCAGAGTCAAATAAAATCATAACATTTATGTCAAAACCCAGCCCTAATAACGAATATATAAATATTGATAAAAATCTGAAAAAAAAAAACAGGATAAAATGTTTTCAGCTACTCCCCAGCTCTACTGGAAAAATCTCAACTTATCTATTTTACCACCTGATCTCATGACAAAAACATTCCTGTGGAAACTTTTTTTCGCAAGTCGCAAAATATGTACCAATAAGTACATATCACTGCAGTTTCCAACAGAAATGAATACTAGAGGCGCTAAAACAGCGAGCACACTTCTAATTATTTTCGTACACAGGTATGATTACAGCTCCATATGTTTTCGCTTTCCAGATGTAACAAGCTTGCTCGGTAGCTCAGCTTGCATGGAATTGGACTTAGGTTGTGAAATCCTTGGGTACAAATCCCATGAAAATCATGACTGATGATGAAAGAGCTGAAAGGTGAAAGATTGAAAACCAAGCTAAAACGGCATGCTTGCGACTGCGTTTTTACATCACATTCACATTTGTTCCTACTATCGGGTAGGTTTAGACGTAGTGCAGATGGTACGTTATTTTAAAACGTCACAGAGCATTAGACTTATAGCTCCACACAACGGACATTTCAAGTCAGAGCTGCAGTAACACGTTCAAAACCAACGTCACATAAAACGTACCATATGCACGTTCATCTGTTTCTAGGAAAAAAACGAACACTCTTTTAGTGCCACTTAATGGACATTTCACAATGAATACGTCACAAAACATACATGTCGGTACGTATTTCCTGTCTTACGAAAAAGTTGTCACAGGTACGTACCTGATATATATCCAAAATAATCCATATCAAATTGGATCGAATCAAATCACAAGCTTGTGAATCAGAATCTAATCGAGTCGTGAAATTTGTGTCAAA
The DNA here is from genome assembly GCF_049309525.1 of Garra rufa. NCBI lineage: Eukaryota > Metazoa > Chordata > Actinopteri > Cypriniformes > Cyprinidae > Garra > Garra rufa. The sequence continues at coordinate 6,080,515 of NC_133378.1, read as the reverse complement.
ACCCATCCCTAATAGCAAATATATAAATATTGATAAAAATCTGAACGAACAAAAAAATCAGGATATAATGTTTGGGTGTGGTTGACTTGACAAAGGAATACAGCGTTACTGGAGAACAGTATGTGAATAGCTGAGAGCCCTAGAGGTCTGGCACCATGTTTCTACAGAACAAAACAAATTAGTTTTAGCGCACGCAAGCAACTGCTGTACCTCCACCCCGGTCTCATAGGCAGATCCATCTAGCAGTGTGACTTTCACAGGCACTGTCTTTGGTCTTTTGGAGGATTTCTGCGGGGATCTGGACATCCGACTAGGCGTTTTCTCCGACGAGTCATCCGTGTCTCGGTGCTCATCCGACATCTTTGAATCGTGATCCTGAATATAAGTGATCAAAGAGTATAGTTTCAAGAGTGTGAAGTGTTCAAAAGCAATCCATGAAAGGCCATGTCATGAATTTTCAATGATAGAAAGCTAGTCAAACATATTAAAAGGCATAATATTTAATAAATTATAGATCTTGGGCTTACCGTGTAACCTTCGTCTGCTGTAATCTTTGTGGTTGAACTTCTCTCTGACATAGCAATCACTTGCAGTCCTAAAGTAATACAAAAAGATTAGAACAAACTCATTAGAGAGATTTAACCTTCCTCTTGTTTGACCATATTCGTTTCTTTATAGGCCTAACAGGTCTAATGAACGCTGTATATTTAACTGCTGGCAACTGCTTTTTTTATTCTTAAAGAATCTGAGAATTAGAGCAATTTTAATTTTTAGATGAGCTATCCCTTTAATAGATGAAGAACAAACAAACACATCTGTTGGTTTATCTAATGAGCCGTGCTGCGATATGTTCATGTGATCTGCAGAGCAAATGTTTCAGTTAGTCACCAAATGACCAGGACTAAGTCTGTTTGACAGTTTCTTTGAGGACATTTGGTGAATTACAGTGCATGGAATGTGTTTATTGGCATATGGTCATCCGAAACATCTAAAACATTACGTGTCTGCACCATAAGTAGCTATAATTAGCTAGTGATGATCGCATATTAATAAATTAACAAGCTGTGATACAGATTGAGTAAACAGATTTACTGTCTTAAAATGAAGCGCTTAATCAAATGACTTCAACGAAAGCATTTTATTTATTAACTAAGCTATTCTTCTTTCTCCAGAATAGAAATCTTTATGATCTCTGTTAAATTAAGACAGATTGAAGACAGATGGAATCTAAAAAAATGTAAAACGCTTAAAACCTGACTAAATATGCGATCCTTTTTTAGCAAATAAACTTCTCTGTGTTTAATGGTGTTTAGGTGTCGCAGCTTGACAGTTTGATACCACTGTGAATATGCTAATCGCCTTCATTTCCATCTCATTCACTTGCACCACGCTGTGCTACTAAAAGCCCCAAACATCTCCCCCATAGAAATTCTCCAAATATCACTCAATATAAGCATCGCAGTTCAAACAAACAAACCTCCCCATTTGGCCATGCTCACTTTCATCGTTCGCTCTTTAAGTACTATCCACAAATGTACCCGTGATTCAGTCGGAAAAGACAAACATCCAGTCCAATAAATGGCTAATCTATACATTTAGCTCTGGTTGCTGACTTATCGCTTTTACCAATTAACCGGTTTTAACTGAAGCTCTGCATTTTGCCGTAATGGAGGACTTAATGATTTAATTATTTTAGCTGAACTGTTTCGGCCTTGAGGGTTTGAGCGTTCTTGATGCTTTTATTCATAGTACAGAGGACAAAAAAAGGAAATATCACAAGTCAGATCTACACAAACTGCCCATGTGAGTTAAACACATGTGAGTTTATTGATAGGCAGTACGACTTCAAACTGTAACTACTGTATAATAAAATGTAAAGATGAAAAATACATTTTAAAAATGTTAAAGAAGCTTCAAAGCCATCTATATGCTAACAAACTCCTAAACATTAATTAAATTCACTTACAGCATGTGTCCCTGGACCTCAAAACGAGTCTTAAGTAGCAGAGGTATATTTGTAGCAATAGCTAAAAATACATTGTATGGCTCAAAATTATATTTTTTCTTTTATGCCAAAAATCATTACGATATTAGGTAAAGATCATGTCCCATGAAGATATTTTGTAAATTTCCTAACGAAGATATATCAAAACTTAATTTAGACAACTTTAAAGGTGATTTTTTTTGCACCCTTAGATTCCAGATTTTAAAATTTTCCATATGTTTAGTTGTATCTTCCAAATATTGTTCTATTCTAACAGACCAAACATCAATGGAAAGCTTATTTATTTAGCTTTCAGGTGACGCATAAATCTCATTTACAATGTACAGTCTTTCACCAGGGTTGCCAGGTTTTTGTAATGAAACCCACCCAATTGCTGCTTAAAACTAGCCCAAAACTAGCCCAATCGCGTTTAGAGAAAAAAAGTAAAAATTGCTTTCGGAGGGTAAAATACAAGTTTTTTACTGGAGATCCTCTGGGGTTGCTTCAACCCATGGACATGAAAAAGTGTTACAGTAGCCCAATTCTGCAGGAAAACTGCAGACTTGGCAACACTGTCTTTCACATCTGGAAAATGGAATAAAAATATTGATGACTGATCCTGCACAACACAGAATTTTGTCCAATCAAATGCTCTCTAGAACAAGCATGCCCCTCCCCCTAAAACCATCTGCTGCCAGATAGTAAATTATCAAATCATGAGTCATAATTATGATGTAAATAAAATATTGGGACAAGCCTTTTGATATGGCCCACCCACACTACATGTTTCAACACAAAACCGCACTCGTAAAGCCATTTCAAGTGGCTTGTTAAAACTAATGTTATGATTAAATAAGCTTTACAAAATCAGTGTTAAAAAAAAGAGCACAAAGTAGCAGTTACATATGGGAGCTTGTTTTGGTAAATAATTATAATTGCAATGTTTTATCCCACAATTCAGAGTTTTTTCAGAATTGTGAGATAAGTCGTTATTACCTTTTTATTATTATTATTATTTATTTATTTATTTTTAAAAAGAGGAAAAGTCAGAATTCAGAAAGTTTATATCTTGCAATTCAAATTGTGAGATATAAACAAATTGTGAGGTATAAACTGATATATAAAGATATAAACTGTGAGATATAAACTGAACTATGAGGAAAAAAGTCTGAACTATGAGATAAAAAGTCACGATTACCTTGACATTTAATTTTTTCTTTTGTGGCAGAAACAGGCTTTCATAGTTACATCTCATCTACTAAAAATTACATGAGCTGAAATAAAAGGCAGCTACAGAACAATATGAAGCTCCAGAATAGTAACAGCCAGTTGCTTTTCCAGCTCCTTTTCTTTCAGTTAATGTGTGTTCAGATCAATATATTGATGAGGCCTTTTACTGGGCTAAGAAGGTCAGTTTATAGTCTGGAAATTAATTTATGTGCCTCCACCAATGGATAGCCATTAATGGTACCACAAATCAATGTCTGTACAAAAAATGCTTTAATGTTTGACTAAAATTATAACAATTATACCATAAAAGTATGACATCATTAAAAACAAATATTTTAAAATTTTATGTTAAACTGTTTTAAATTACTTTTTTCCACATCAGTCTACACTCTATGCACCATTATGACAATGCAAAAACAGAATTGTCACAACTTCATACTTTTTTTTTTTTTTAAATAAAAAAACTGAAATAAGTACATTGCATAAGTATTCATGCCTTCAGCTCAGTACTTAATTGAAACACCTCTACAGCCTCAAGTCTTTTTGGGTTTTGCACATCAACATTTGGCAGTTATCTGCCATTCTTCTCTTCACCTCTTCACCTCTCAAGCTCTGTCAGCGTGTATGGTGCCAGATGCACATTTTCAGGTTTCTCCAGAAATATTTGATTGGGTTCAAGCCCAGCAGGTTGTGGCTGGGCTGCTCAAGGACATTCACGGAGTTGTCTATAAGCCACTATTGCTGTGTGCTTAGGGTCATTGTCCTGTTGGAGAGTGAACTCTCTGCCCAGTCTGAGGTTCTGAATGCTCTGGACTAGGTTTTCAGGTTTTAAGGCTCAGTATTTTGTTATATCTCAATATGTTGGTGCATTAAGCTTTCCTTCTACTCTTTCTTTACTACCTCACTTTACTGTTGGGATGGTACTCTACAGGTGATAAGCAGTGCCTCCTTCAAATATGATGCTCGGGATTGAAGTTCATCAGACCAGATAATCTTTTTTTTCTGACAGTCTGAGGGTCCTTTAGGTGTTTTGTTTTTTTTTTTGCTGCAAATTCCGAGTGTATTTTTATGTGTCATCACTGAGGAGAGGATTGAGTCTTGCCACATCCTCATAAAGCCTAGATCGGTGGAGTGTTGCAGTGATGTTTGTCCTTCTGCAAGTTTCTCCCATCTGCATATATGATCATAGAGCTCAACTAGAGTGAACATCAGCTTCATGGTCACCACTCTAACCAAGGTTCTTCTCAATCAATTGTTCAGTTTGAACAGGAGGCCAGCTCTAGAAAGAGTCCTGGTTGTTTCAAACTTCTTCTATCAAGGGTAATGGAGACTACATGCTTCTGTGAACCTTCGATGCAGCAGAATTTTTTCTGAGCTCTTCTCCAGATGTGTGGCTTGATGCAATCCTGTCTCTGAGCTCTACAGGCAGTTTTTTACTTCAGGACTTGTTTTTTGCTCTGATATGCATTTTTAGCTATTACGATGTGTGTGTCTTTCCAGATCATATCCATTCAATTTAATTTGCCACAGGTTAACTTCAAAGTCACTCAAAGTGTAATAACATCTACAGTCAATATGAATGTTCCTAAGCTAAATTTCAACTGGCACAGATAAGGGTATGAATACTTATGCAATTGAATCCTTTTTTTTTTTTTTATATAAATTTGCAAAGATGTTAAAACCCTATTTTTTGCTTTGCCATTATAGTGTATTGAGTGTAAAATGATGTGGAAAAAAAGCTAATTTAAAGCAGTTTAACATAAGGCAGCAACACAACAAAATGTGAAAAAAGAACGGCAAAGCACTGTATGTGTATGAGTTAACACTGCCAGAAGTCTCCACACATAGAGATTGAACCTTAAACATACACTAAAGGCTCATAAGCTAATGGCTTAACGAAACAAGCCTGTCTCTGCTGAAGCCTCAGTCAACCCTGCTGGAGCTCAAAAAAGTAAAAAACAGCAAACACTTTAATGTGTCCATAGCACAATAGCCTGAAGAAAGCCACTAGGAATAAATGACAGACGAAAACTCACAAACACAAAATGCAACTAAATGAAAGGCAGACACACAGCTGAACATTATAATAGTGCAATTCACCCAGAGCTAATGTAATGAAATGTGAGCCTGTTTTAAAAGTATCTATACAGTCTAAATGCTCTGATTTCAATTTTGTTGCAGAAATACTAAGACATACTAGAGTGACGTAATCATTTCAAACTAGGAATACTGATTAACTTCTTACTTCATGGTTAAAAGAGAAGTTCCCTTCCGGAACAAAAATTACAGATAATGTACTTATCCCCTCGTCATCCAAGATGTTCATGTCTTTCTTTCTTTAGTTGTAAAAGAAATTATGTTTTTTGAGGAAAACATTTTAAGATTTTTCTCCAGTGGAATTCTATGGTGCTCCAACTTCCAAAATGCAGTTTAAATGCGGCTTCAAATGATCCCAAATGTGGTTGTAAACATTCCTAGCGGAGGAAGAAGAGTCTCTTCTAGCGAAACGATCTGTCATTTTTTTTTTATTATTACAATTGATATACTTTTTTAACCTTTGCAAAGTAAACACGCAAAGAAGATCAAACACCCTTACCAAAAAAAGGTAAAACAGCGATGTAGGACTATTTTGAAGTTGAGGGAAAAAATGAGATGGGAGTTTTTCGACATACCCTAACTGTCTTGAACCGGAAAAACAGAGTTCAGGCAGAGCAAGAGAAGATGAGCATTTAAGGTTAAAATATAGAAATTGTAATAAAAAATTAAAAAAACTATCGTTTCGGTAGATAAGACTTTTCTAGTCTTCTACTGGGATCGTTTACTACCGCATTTGGGATCGCTTGAAGCCGCATTTAAACTGCATTTTGGAAATTCAAACTCGGAGCACCATAGAAGTCCACTATATGGAGAAAAATCCTAAAATGTTTTCCTCAAAAAAACAATTTCTTTACAACTGAAGAAAGAATTGGATGACAAAGCGGTGAGTACATTATCTGTAAATTTTTGCTCTGGAAGTGAACTTCCAGTAAAGCTTTTTTCAAATCTTGGCTATAGGTCAGCAGACTTGATGATCTGACTGAAATGCTATTTTTAATTTCTACATACAATCTCCACAATTGGAATTTCACAAGTTCCACTGAAGAAAAAAAAAATGCTGTATGAAACAAATTTCACTCTGAAGTTGCAGTGTAATATGAACATAACAGTCACAGTTCAGTTTGACACATTTAACCATGTTTCAATCCATTTCTCAGATTTTAAAAATGTCCAAAAAGGTTTATATATATATTTGGGGTTTATATATGTTTTCTACCAAAAGATGGCAGGCAGATTTGTTACACTTGCCCCATTTTACTTATAAGAACGAATAAAATGACACCGATTCTGATTATGCACTCATTAAAAGGACAAAGATAATGTATTCTCCTTCAAACATATGGGAAGCTTCTGAAGAAATACAAGACAGGTGGAGAGGAGACAGAGGTGCGGTTCAGAGAGACAAAGAGAGAACACTTGCTTAAAAATGCCAACCAAATTATTGCTACCGAATTTGTGAGACTTTAATTCCTTTGTATAATTACATCCTCCTTGTAAACAGATGACGGATAATGTGGCATTAGCAACCGTAGTGTTGAAAAGCCGAGATTAACATTCTACATCCAGATGCTTATATTGGGATTTAATGCTGTCGAGTTTCGAACCACACGCATGCCAATTTGCACTACAAGAAACATATCTGAGGAGATTAAAAAGACCAATAACCAAGCACTTCAGAAGATGACACTGTGTGGATGTATGTGAGTGCTAAAACACCCAGAGAGAAATATTCAGGAAACTGCGGCTCTTGGAAAGAGCACAAGATGAACTGCAGCACATCTGGCCCACCGTCCCTTGTTCCTAACATTCAGAGAGCTACTGATCCTCCTCGGCTCAAATGCTACACAAACGCCAACACATCTCGACTGTAATAGGTCTCTTTTGAGTTCATACACCTGGGACAGTTCCGGAAAATATTGACTCACTGTAAAGCACCATCTGAGATCTTTAAATACCTCAGTTTAAAGAATCTAACACAATTGATGATATGCAGCCCTTTTGATGATAGGGCTAGCGTATTATACTGGTTGAACTACCATTATTCTGAGATAAAGATGTGCTTTAAACCAAAGGTATGACACTCAGTTAGTAGGAGTATAAGAAAAGTTCAATGGAGAAATTGCAACTGTGCTTTTTCCGAAGTATGTGTTCTTTAACATCTTCTAAAACTCAATTAACCTTAACCCTTTCTTAACTGTCTGTAACCTACCCATAACATTAAAGGAAATACTTAATAATGACTAATAAGAAAGTCTTAAAGAGATAGTTCACACAAAAATGTAAATTCTGTCCTGATTTCACTGATACAATCAAAGTAAATGAGGTCCAGTGTTGTTTTAGACCCCACTTGCTCTTATATGGTCAAAACAGCTACACAGAAGAAATAAAGTCATAGATGTTTGGAACAACAAGAGGATGAGTAAATGATGAGAAACCTTTCAATTTGGAGTGAACTATTCTTTAACCCCAGGCCAAGGCCTGAAGCAAGCTTTGGAAAGTCAGACCTTTGACTATCGTCTGTTTCAGGTGCAGCTTACTTTGGTCCAAGAACCACCCACATAGACAGAAATAGACTGTCTGACTGAGATGAAAGGAAAACAATCACCGTTTGTTTCGTTTTATTGTGCCCTTTAAGGCTTCAAGTTCTTAACAAATTGCCATTAACACATTAGTAGTCTGGTGTGGTAAAGATTCATTAAAGTAATTGTGCAGTAGTTTCCATACGTGACCACATATACGCAAAATTAACATTAAATTAGTGGAAATGTGTGTTGAATTTGTAATCAGAATTAATAATATATACATTAAAAAGTATAAAGAATAAAAATATACATAGGATTTGGTGATATTTCAGTCTTGAGTTTCTCAAGTATGTTTCACTAAAATTAATTGTCAGAAGCGTTTCGTAATACGTTGGTATGCCAATTATAATGAATCCAAATAATTATTTTTTAGCATAAAATAATGTCTTCTATCTATCTTAAACCATTTTGTCATGTCCCTGCGGCACTCCACTTAAAAACGTATTAACAAAATGCGTAGTGTCTGTGATTTCTAGCAAAAATGTAAAATGTGTTCCTTTCTTGTGATTCCTGTTGTCCCTCAGTCTGAACTCAACTCCGTCACACTAACCATTTTACGTCCATATGCTCATATGTGACATCTTTTACTAGAAATGACATTATTCAGGTATTCAGGTAATAGTGGTGCAGAAAAAGGTTAGTAGTATCATACTTTTTATTCATATTTTTAAGGGCACATTATAGTCAGAGAGGGTACTACCAAGCTTAACAACTCACAAAACATAAAATTAAGTAATAAAATCACATAAAATTAAGATTATATTATTTTTTTTATCCAAAAGTACAGTTGCAATCAAAATTATTCAACCCCCCCCAGAGACTGCAGTACTTTACAAATGTTTTTTGCTCTTTCTGAAGATCCAGGAATAAATTGCATCTACATCAGTTTTCTGGCATATTAAAAAGTGATAATGTCAATATATAATTTAATGTTTTTGAGTTATAGGATTTTTTAATAACACAGCTATGTCAAAATTATTCCACCCCTATTCAACATTGCTGTTTTAATTTTTATGGTCAGGAACAAAATTGTCTTAAGCCTTTACAAACTTATTCAAAATGGAATTAGCTTGGGGTGTTACACATAGTATACTCTTGCATGTGCTGAAGATGAGTAGCAAATATGGTAAAGTCAACAAAGCTCACACAAAATCAATAGAGAAGAAATAGTTTGCTCTATTAGAAAGTCTAAAACTACATGAAGATGTCTAAGACATTAAAACTCCCTAGAGACACAGCTGGCAGCCGTATTCCTTAGATTAAAGTGTGTTGAACCAGAAAACCTTTGAGGCTGTTGAACAAAAAAGCACAATATCATAAAATGTTTGATCAGATCAACTGAGAAAAACTTGCAATGTACAGCCAAAGACTTGCAAGATGACCCGACGAAAGGACGAAAAATATTTCAATGCTGTGTACAAGAGGAACACTAGACATGTATGGTCTTCATGTTGAGGAATATTGCTGAATAGCACTCTTGACCAAGAAGAACTGCTGCCTTGAACATGCCAAAATTCATTTAGTTAGACCTGTGGAGTTCTGGAAGATTGTTTTATGGAGTGATGTGTCCAAACTGGAACTTTTTGGGCGTATAGATCAGAGGTACATCTGGTGCAAAAAAAGACAAAGCTTATACGCAGAAGAACACCATCTCCATCGTCAAACATGGAGGTGGGCCAGTCCTGTCATTGGGTTGTTTTACTGTAGCAGGAAGTGGAAAACATGACCATACAAAGGATATCATTGAGTTATTAAAGTATCAGACCATTTTGGCAAACATTGTGATGCCTTTTGTGCAAAGTCTAAAGCTAATAATCAATGGACTTTCCTGCAGGACAATCATCCTAAAGTATACGTTCAAATCTACTTGCGCTTGGTTTAGGAATCTGTCATAGAATGTTTTTAAGTGGCCTGTTCAGTTTCCAGATGTAATTCTCATTGAAAATACATGGTTGAATTTGAAGCAAGCAGTGGCAAAGTAAAAACCAAAGATTATCAGTGATCTGAAAGCTTTTTCAGGGGAGGAATGGCCCAAGATTGCAGCAGAAAGGTGACAGAAGCATCTAAGCACTTCCAGGCAGTGTTTATTGGTGGTTTTAAAGAATAAAAGATTCTACACCAAATTTACTTTCAGGGGTTGAATAACTTTGAACATGAATGTTTAGAGCCAATTCGATTTTTTGTCATTATTCATCAACTTACGTTCTCAGAATTACTCAAATGTGTATAAATAAACTTTCTTTAATAGTTTACTCATGCCTTTGTTGAATTGTTTTCACAAAATGTTGTTCTCTGCAGCAAAATGTCTTGCAGGTCAAGGGGGTTGAATCATTTAGATTGCAACTGTATATACAATGTACTTATTTCATTGCTACCATATATGGTCTACTCTCATAACTACATGAGGAGCAGTGGCCATTTTGAGTGAAAAACCTCAACCCCGTCACAAATATGTATTTCTTATTGTTACAGGGTTGTAAACTTGTGACGGGGTTGAGTTATTTACTTCATTTATTAATAATTTTAATGAAAAAAAAAAATAATAGTCATGGTTTCAGCAAATATATACTTACCAAAATCATTTTTGATAAAAATTATATTTAGAACAAATTGCAGCAGAATTTGCAGTGTTGGGCATGCAGATAAGTTGTCCCAGAAATAAGGGACAATATGAGACAGAAACAAAACTGTATCCCTTCAAATGTGCTACAGACTTCAACCCCATCACACCTTGTCACATGAATATTTTAGAAATATATAGGAAAGACCAATAAGAATGAAAGCATTTCTTGTGGCTTACTATCTGACATGTTAAGGACTAAAACAATAAAATTAGTTAAACTGCCCACAAGGCTATCGGCGCCGACAAATTAGTTAAACTTTTAAATGAAACATATTCTTTTACAAAAATAAAAAGACTGTAGTAACACAATTTGTGTATTTTAAGCTTCAGTCCTGTAAAATGTGAATATGAAAAATGTTAAATTTGTTTTCATTAAATTGTTATCAGGTACACATGAGCAATAGGTGTAGCAAATGTTTGTTTTACAACAAGTTCTGTATAAAATCCTTTTTAAATCAATCCTTGCCTTGTATGAATTTTTGGGAGGTTTGACATGTGCCTAATTATGTGGGGTATTCAGAAAATGAATCATATACAGTGGTGTGAAGTGTTGGCCCCCTTCCTGAATTTTTTTTTTTTTTTTTTTTTTTGCATGTTTGACACACTTTAATGTTTCAGATCATCAAACAAATTTACATATTAATCAAAGATAACACAAGTAAACACAACATGCAGTTTTTAAATGAAGGGTTTTTTATGAAGGGAAAAAAAATCTAAACCCACATGGCCCTGTGTGAAAACGTGTTTGCCCCCTCCCCCTTAAAACATAACTGTGGTTTAACACACCTGAGTTCAGTTTCTCTAGCCACACCCAGGCCTCATCATGCTGAGATCCAAATAAATTCAGGAACAAATGAGAAAAAAAAGTAATTGAGATCTATTATTCTGGAAAAGGTTGTAAAGCCATTTCTAAAGCTTTGGGACTCCAGCGAACCGCAGTGAGAGCCATTATCCACAAATGGCGAAGTAACATGGAACAGTGGTGAATCTTCCCAGGAGTGGCCGGCCGACCAAAAATTACCCCAAGAGCGCAGCGACGACTCATCCAAGAGGTCACAAAAGACCCCACAACAACATCTAAAGAACTGCAGGGCTCTCTTGCCTCAGTTAAGGTCAGTGTTCATGACTCCACCAAAAGAAAGAGACTGGGCAAAAATGGCCTGCATGCCAGAGTTCCAAGATGAAAACCACAGCTGAGCAAAAAGAACATAAAGGCTCATTTCAGTTTTGCCAGAAAACATCTTGAAGATTCCCAAGACTTTTGGGAAAATACTCTATGGATTGATGAGACAAAAGTTTAACTTTTTGGAAGGTGTGTGTCCCATTACATCTGGCGTAAAAGTAACATAGCATTTCACAAAAAAGAACATCATACCAACAGTCAAATATGGTGGTGGTAGTGTGATGGTCTGGGGCTGTTTTGCTGCTTCTGGACCTGGAAGACTTGCTGTGATAAATGGAACCATGAATTCTGCTGTCTACCAAAAAATCCTGAAGGACAATGTCTGGCTGTCTGTTTGTGACCTCAAGCTGAAGTGAACTTGGGTTCTGCAGCAGGACAATGATCCAAAACACTCCAGCAAATCCACCTCTGAATGGCTGAAGAAAAACAAAATGAAGACTTTGGAGTGGCCTAGTCAAAGTCCTGACCTGAATCCTATTGAGATGCTGTGGCATGACCTTAAAAAGGTGGTTCATGCTCGAAAACCCTCCAATGTGGCTGAATTACAACAATTCTGCCAAGATGAGTGGGCCAAAATTCCTGCACAGCGCTGTAACTCATTGCAAGTTATCGCAAATGCTTGATTGAAGTTGTTGCTGCCAAGGGTGGCCCAACCAGTTATTAAGTTTAGGGGGCAAACACTTTTTCACACAGGGCCATGTGGGTTTGGATTTTGTTTTCCCTTCATAATAAAAAAACTTCATTCAAAAACTGCATGTTGCGTTTACTTGTGTTATCTTTGATTAATATTTAAATTTGTTTGACGATCTGAAACATTAAAGTGTTTGACAAACATGAAAAAAAATAATAATCAGGAAGGGGGCCAACACTTTTTCACACCACTGTATAGTTGAACAAAATGTATATTCAGAGTTGAAATGTTACCTAATCCCACAAATGACTCATATATTCAATAATTTAATGCCACTAACCTACATATAGCATATTATACTGATTGGACTACTCTTATTCTGAGAAAGAAAAAAAAAGCCTTATAAACGTACGTCAAAGACTGACATGTAAGGGAAGAAATTGTTGAATAAAGTCATTATTTTTGTTTTCCTAGCACAAAAAAAGTATTCTCATAGCTTCATAACTTCATTTTTTCATAAATGAACGACTAATGTCACATGGACAATTTTTCAGTGTCCTTACTACCTTTCTGGGGCTTGAACATGTTAGTTGCATTGCTGTCAGAAAGCTTTCGGATTTCATCAAAAATATCTTAATTTGTGTTCTGAAGATAAATGAAAGTCTTACAGGTTTGAAACGACATGAGGGTGAGAAATTAATGACAATTTTTATTTTGGGGTGAACTATCACTTTAAATGATGTTTCATTAACAAAGTTCGGGAGAAGCGCGTCAGATACTTAGCGTAAACAGCACAAGAGGAGCCCACTCAAGTCAATCAGCGCCATAGGTTTAAATACAGCGGACTCACCTCCATTCACTTGATGGTTTATCAGTAACTGGTTCGCCCGTCCGCTACTACGTCGCAAAGACAAACTGCCACAAGAGAAGACGATTCCGACTCTCCTCCGGCCGGCTCCAGGACCGTGTCTTCCCCGCATTTCGCTTCAATTGAGCCCCAGGCCTCATCTCGCGGCCGCCGCTCGGCCCAGACCGCCTCACAACGCCTCGGCCTGCCCTCGCCTCCATCGGCGAGAACACCAGCCGATTCCCCAGCATCATCCGCTCGGTCAGGCAATCAATTCCGCCCATAGACAAACGGACTATGGCGAGTATGAAACTAGCGCTGGCAAAATCCGATGTCCAGCCTTCACGCAAGTTAAACAAAACAGAATTATTTAACTTGTACAATAATCTGCAACTAACTAAACCTCTAACCCCGAAGTCGACCAAAAGGAAACACAAACCTCCGGCCGCGCCGACGCCAATGTCTTTCTCCCGTGCGAGGCCTCTCACAGGGCTGGGAATCGATTCCAAAGAATCGATTCCGAAGCATTAGGAATCGAGAGTCGATTCCAAGTTTGGAATCGATCCCATCAAGGGGAATTGACTCCTTATTCAGAGCCGTGTTCAGTTCAACAACTTATATCTATGTACATAGATGCCTGTCAAACGAAAGACTGCATCCCACGAAGGCTGCATATCTCAGCTGCTAGTCATCAAATGTTGCCGAACGTTTTCGGCGATCCATGAAAATAAACTGAATGAAACGATCATTACAGAGCTCGTCTGAAGCACCCATTAATTCGGCTCTTGCTCACTGATAATTATTAAAATTCTGTTAAATCGTTTTAATAAACTAGTCCAAAAAACTATAAGTTATTTTACGATGGGAGTCACCCATGTTGTCCACAAATTTGAGCGCTGCACGACGGAATAGACGTGAGAATGCAGAGAGCACCAATCAGTGGTCTCTAGAACGCACCTGATTGACAGCTAATCCACAAGCTCTAACATTAGTGTTGTTGTTAAAGTTGTTTATTTTGTTTCACTGTATCGTTTGCTAATTTTGTGCAACGCATACTGTTAAAGTAAATATCATTCAGCTGAACTGTGGACATTAGACACTTCATGACTTGTTTTAGTATTGCAATAAATGCATGTCCACTGCTGAGCCCTGGGTTATGACTAATTCCATGGGCAATGCAGACAAATTACAATTTAAAATCTGTCAGAGCTACAAAAATATTGTACATTTTCATATTTTTACAATGAAGCTTCATATTATGAGAAAGCTACTTTCTTTGACTTCAATATCCTGCAGTCATTGCAAAATTAGCTTCATCCAATTTAAATGGCAAGAATTGAAAACAACAGTGAGGAAATCGATTCTGAACCAGGAATCGAAATTGATTCCAAAAATTTCGGAATCAAACAACCCTACACAGAACAATGGCCGCAGCCCAGCCCTCCACCGCAGCTCCTCCTCAAGCAATGCCTGGGCCCGCAGCCCAAGCCAGCGTTTGGCCGCTTCGTCTGCCAATCGCAGCCCTGGCCACCAACCTCTTTTCTCGTGGAGTTCGCAGCCCAAGCAAGCGCTTGGCCACCAGTCTCAGCTCCGCCGCCCGCCCCCGGCAGCTCGGGGCTCGCAGCTCAAGCGAGCGCTTGGCCACAATGGCCGCCTCACACAGCCCCGCCTCTAGCTGCAGTCAGCTCGGATCTCGCAGCTCAAGCGAGCACCTGGCCGCACTGGCTGTCACACACAGCCCCGCCTCCAGCTCATGTCAGCTCGGATCTCGCAGCTCAAGCGAGTGCTTGGCCGCACTTGCCGCCTCACACAGCCCCGCCTCCCACTGCCGTCAGCTCGGATCTCCCAGCTCGAGCGAGTACCTGGCCGCACTGGCTGTCACACACAGCCCCGCCTCCCGTTGCCGTCAGCTCGGGGCTCGCAGCTCAAGCGAGCGCCTGGTCGCACTGGCTGCCTCACACAGGCCCTCCACCAGCCTCCTACAGCTCACTCCTCCAACCACAGTACTCGCTCTTCACTGCAACACCAATGCCGAAGCCAAAAGACCTGCTAATCGCTTCTGGTTCCAAAAACATCTCAAGTCCGTCCTGCAATCATCAGGCATCCCAGCAGGAAATTTCTCAAGCCACTCTTTTCGCATCGGGGCAGCAACATCAGCAGCCCAGAAAGGCCTCTCTAAACAGCAGATCCAAACCCTAGGAAGATGGTCATCAGAAGCCTTTCAGAGCTACATCAGAACTAGCCAGTCACATATCAAAGAAGCCCACCAAACCCTCATCAGCCCATAAGCCACCCAAAGTAACCTTCTCCAGGTCTCCCTATCCCCCCGCCTGGTGCAATGCTAGGAGTCTTGATCTCCCATCATTGCCATGAGAGCCCTCCCAGGCGGGTCTTTTTCTCCCTCCCGGCCCGGCGGGCCTAACCCTACACCTTTCCCCTGCCTGGTGCAATGCTAGGAGTCTTGATCTCCCATCATTGCCATGAGAGCCCTCCCAGGCAGGTTCTTTCACTTTCCCTTCCCGCCCGGCCGGCCAGACTCTACGCCTCCTCCCCCCGCCTGGTGCAATGTTAGGAGTCCCGATCTCCTATCATTGCCATGAGAGCCCTCCCAGGCGGGCTTGTCTTTCCGCCTCCCGCCCAGCGGGCCAAACGTCATGCCTTCCTCTGTCCGATGCAACGTCCCCGCCTGGTGCCATGCTAGGAGTCTTGATCTCCTATCATTGCCATGAGAGCCCTCCCAGGCAGGTTCGTTCAGTTTTTCTCTCATCCCCCCCACCCAGGGGCTAAACTCTCCCTCCCCCCCGCCTGGTGCAACGCTAGGAGTCTTGATCTCCCATCGTTGCCAAGAGAGCCCTCCCAGGCGGGCTTTTCATTCTACCTCCCCGCCGGTGAGAGCCCTCCCGGTCGGGCCTACATACTCGCCGCCCACAAGCGAGACTCATCTATCCAACGCCACGTGCCATAATCTCCCGCCTATCATCTCAGTAGTCCTTCCGACCCCAAACCACGTACTCCAACATCAACAGCTGGCAGGGCCTACCTGACTGTAGCCTCAAACCAGAGCACTCTGGCCTGCCTACCTGCCAACTTCCCGATCATCAGCCCCCGTCACATTAGTGTCTATTTTGGGGGGTGTCTTTAATCCGGCGGCTGTCCTTCTATCTATTTGCTTTTTGGGGGGTACTCTGGGTTCGGGCCATCCCCGAGCTCGGAGCCCTTCACCGGACAGCACGCCAAACATGCATTTCTATTCTCCGGCTAATTATATGTAAGCGCGAACTCGTGAAATGATGTTTCATTAACAAAGTTCGGGAGAAGCGCGTCAGATACTTAGCGTAAACAGCACAAGAGGAGCCCACTCAAGTCAATCAGCGCCATAGGTTTAAATACAGCGGACTCACCTCCATTCACTTGATGGTTTATCAGTAACCCTCCACCACCCCATCTCCTCACTCCGAGTTCTCACTACTTCTATTGGGGGGGTACTCTGGGTTCGGGCCATCCCCGAGCTCGGAGCCCTTCACCGGACAGCACGCCAAACATGCATTTCTATTCTCCGGCTAATTATATGTAAGCGCGAACTCGTGAAACACAATAAATGTGGACAAAATCATGCCAACCATAAGTCACTGTACTGTAGGTTTATGGAGAATCATTCATTCATGATCTTGTAAACATGGGTAAGCAAATACAATGTCAAAGTGAAGGCTTTTCATTGAAGAATAATGAGTGAAGGATTACAAGGTGAGATAAAATGTATTGCTTTGTCAGAGATCGGGCCTCTCAGTTAATGAAATAACATGCATGGGATTCGTTTCTCTAATGTCATCTGTTTCACCCTCTGATCGTTATACATGAATGACTGTTCTGGTCAATACACACCTAATCAGCAGACCGGGAGAGATAATAAGGAATCAGACATGGGGAGGTTCTGCTTCTGTCTTTTCTCTCTCTCTCTCTCTCTTGTCTAGATGTTTCTCCTCAAGGAGCTCATTCATACGCTTGTTGATGTCAGCGTGTTAAAATTTTAAAAAGTCATGATTAGGGATGTTGTTAAGATCAATGGCATTTTAGATTTGTGTAAACTAACAAAACAAGGTTTTTTGACAAGCATTGCAAGATTGTACAGTGAATTATTTAGCCAATACTTCATGGATCATCACTGAATCACTTTGAGGTTTGTTTACACTTTAGATGCTTACATAATTTCTCTCATCTTTTGAATTGTATGATCGTAAGTGTCTAATTCACACCATTGTTAGAACTTGACTCTATTTTACACTTTTCTCACAAAATGTCACAGCCAATCTTAGAATATACAGTAAAACAGTAAGCTGGGAAATGTTACAAAGTAGACTGCTGAGCTTCATTTATTTCCAATATGGAATTAAAGAGTTAGCTCAGCCAAAAACGAAACTTCTGTCATCATTTACCTCACCCTCATGTTGGCCCAAACCCACAAAACTGTCTTTCTTGTACTAAACATGTGCTTTATATTTTAAGCACTTCCAACTAATTCACAATCTTTCAGTTTTAAGCAGTTTGCCCTTCTGTCAATGCACTTCAGACTCGTTTCCATCAGCGCACAGCTTACATCATACAGTTGTATAAAGGTTTGCAATTCAAGTATTTCCATGCAAAATACAAAGCGTCACTTCTAAAATTCAGAATAAATTCATACATGTCAAACAGATGGGGCACAATAGAATGGGAGTGCAATAATTCTTACTAAAATATAACATTTTGCTCAAATATTTCACATCCAAAAGCAGAAGCACTTCAAAACCATGAACTGTAGTTCGTGAAGTGTTTTGCAGCTGGTTGCAGTGGTGAAGTACTGTTGAGTAAAGTCCTGTTTATTAAAACGAAAAAAAAGTTTTTGTTTTTTTCCTTTGCTCTATTGAAAACACATCCAACCAACTTCAAAATAATATACATATATTTATTATACAGTTGAACCCAAATAAGATTTGAGATTTGCAGTGGAAGGAAAGCATTTTTTGTATGCCTTCTTGAAATATTAATTTGTTTATCTCTCAGTCAACATTGTAATGCATTGCATTGTACTTTTTGCCCTACTCCATAAATAAAACTACAGAGCTTTGATCATAAACTAAGATATTACTGGGAAATATAGAGTCACAGTTGATATTTATATGCATTTTATGTAAATGTTATACTGTTATAAAGATCTCATTGATTTACATTACAAGCTACCAGAATTATTTACTTACTTTTTGGCCATATACTGTAAATATCAGCAACTGCATCAAATTTTTTGCTCAGTTTAGACTTCTGAATAAAACTGATGCTTTTCCTTTCTAGAGTGTGAGCTCGATATTCTCCTTTATACAGTAGTTATTTCTGGTCCTCAAATCTGATTGGCTGAGAGGGGTGCAATATTCTAGTGATAACAGAACTCCAACCGCTTCACTGTTTGTGCCAACGATTTTCTCACAGAGAGTTTCATGGCAGATGCCCAAATCCACTATAATTTTCCAAATAATAGTGTTTTTGTGATACAGATAGTTTTAAGACTTCTTCAGGCAAGAATGTACTTGTTTAGACTTTAAACACGCAGTTAATAAAGAAAACATCTATTTGAAAAGTTGCTTCAATGTTTTCGGAGATGTGAGCTCCAGGGTGTCAGCGGGTGTTCAGTGCTCATGAATCCACCAAGAGCAGCCTTACCTCCATGAATCTCGGACAGATTTTGTTTTCTTTGCACACAAAGAGTATTCTCATAGCTTCATAACATTACGCTTGAACCATTGATGTTACATGGACTATTTTAACAATGTCCTTACTACCTTTCTAGGCCTTAATGTGTCAGTTGCATTGCTGTCTATGCAGGGTCAGAAAGCTCTCAGAAAATATCAAAAATATCTTAATTTGTATTCTGAAGATGAAAGAAGGTATTGCGGATTTATGAGTAATTTTATTTAAGTAATTTATGACAATTTAAATTTTGGGGTGAACTATCACTTTAAACACAATAAATGTGGACAAAATCATGTCAATCAGCCATAAGCACACGGCCTTGTGCTTACGGCAGAATCGCAGCCATGCCTATATACAGCCATATAGCCCTGCTACTCCTGTGATATTGCTCATATATCATACAATATGAGGCATAAATGCTTTGAAGACTTGAAATATAGTGCCTCAGACATTCACTCTTAAAAATAAAGGTGCTTCACGATGCCATAGAAGAACCTTTTTTGTCTAAATGGTTCCATGAAGAACCTTTAACATCTGAAGAACCTTACCGTTTCACACAAGGTTCTTTGTGCGAAAGAAGGTTCTTCAGATTATAAAAAGGTAAGGAAGAGATGGTTCTTTAAAGAACCTTTGACTGAATTGTTCTTTGTGGAACCAAAAATGGTTCTTCTATGGCATCACCGGAAGAACCCTTTAAAGCACATTTATTTTTAAAAGTGTAGGCACTGCTTTGATGATATATGGCACCCAACCTTTTCATTTTCATGGTGTGAAAAAGAGCAGCATTAACATTCTGCTAAACATCTCATTTTGATATGATGCATCAGGCTTTTGAGTAACATTTATTTGTTTATCACTCAATTATTATTGTACTGGATTGCATTATATTTTTTGACCCCACCATAAAAACTACAGTGCTTTGATCATAAATCTAAGATATTATTATGAGATATAGAGTCACAGTTCATATTTATAAGCACTATACTATTATATGATATACTATTATAAAGATGTCATTGATTTCCATTACAAGCTACCAGAATTACATCTACTTTTGGGCCATATACTGTAAATATCAGCAACTGCATCAAATTTTTGCTCAATCTGGACCTCTGAATAAAACTGATGCTTTTCCTTTCTAGATTGTGAGCTCCAACCGTTTTACTGTTTGTATCACTCCGCTTGCGGTATTTCTCACAGAGAGTTTTATGGCAGACGGCCAAATCCGCTATAATTTTCTAAATAATAGTGTTTTTGTGACCTGGATAGTTTTAAGACATCTTCAGGCAAGAATGTACTTGTGTAGACTTCAAATATGCGGTTTGTTAATAAAGAAAACATCTATTTGAAAGTTTGCTTCAATGTTTTCGGAGATGTGAGCTCCAAGGCGTCAGCGGGTGTTCAGTGCTCATGAACCCGCCGAGAGCAGCCTTACCTCGGCCAGATCTCGTGGAATTTGCCACTGGCTCTGATGTCTTTATAGTGGTTAAATATGAAATATAATTAATTTTGGTTAAATCAAACGGGCAGTCTTTGGTCTCATTAATCTATTATTTGTTCCAGAGCAAATAGTTTTGGCACACAGGCTCGTGCCTATGGCTGAATCACAGCCGTGCCGATATTGCATAGTGTGATATTGCTCATATATCATACAATTTGTGACCCTGGACTACAAAACCATTCATAAGGGTCAGTTTTTGAAACTGAGATTTATACATCATCTGAAAGCTAAATAAGCTTTCCATTGATGTATGGTTTGTTATGATAGGACAATATTTGGGCGAGATACAACTATTTAAAAATCTGTAATCTGAGGTTGTGCAAAAAAATCGCCTTTAAAGTGGTCCAAATGAAGTTCTTAGCAATGCATATTACCACTCAAAAATTATTTTTGATATATTTACGGTAGGAAATGTACAAAATATCTTCATGGAACATGATATTTACTTAATATCCTAATGTTTTTTGGCATAAAATGGAAAAATTAATCATTTTGACCCATACAATGTATTTTTGACTCTTGCTACAAATATACCCATGCTACTTAACACTGGTTTTGTGGTCCAGACATAGATGCTTTAAAGACTTGAAATATAGTGCATAAGACTTACGGACGGCTTTTATGATGCTTGGCATTGTACCTTTTTATTGAGTGAAAAAGAGCAGCGTTAACATTCTGCTAAACAACTCCTTTTGTGTTCCACAGCAGAAAGTAGGTTAGTATCAACCTGAATATGATATTTTTAATTTTGGGTGGATGAACCAACCATGTAAAACAAGTGGTATTTTGAAAACATCAACTCTGAAATTAAAAGTTAAATAATTAATTGCCTGATGCTCTTGATGAACAGCAGTGATTAGATGCACACTTTGACCTTTGTGTAGTAGCTTTCATGTGAAGTGTTTCCCCCGACTAAAGCGCTCACCATGATCAAAACTGCATTTGACACAGACGATGATGGATAATTAAAATGCCCAAACAGAGATCAAGCAGCCTTATCGTGTTGCACTCAGAATTCAAGCTGATCAGCAACTCTAATGTTGTTTGTACACGCAACCATGTCTTTGTTTAAGTCAGAGGTCGAGTTTGATCAGGGGCTAATCCAAACGGCTCAGTGATGCTGTAGAAGATGACTTGCAGTTAATTAGAGTGTGTGTTTATGTGTGTTTGCTCAGATGTCGTGAAAACTAACAAACGCTGCAAAATATCTCTGCAGCGATCATGGGATTATTGAGGGCCGAAATTATGGAACAAGACTGTCGTCTCATTTGCTAAATTTCCCAGTTCTGCCATGATGCACATTGGGAGCGCAGTAGAGAGCTGGCACTGCCCCAGGCCATATGGACATATGGAGAAGTGAACCTGATGTAACCAGTGACAAGCCGAACACTTCTATCAGTCTCACGGTGTTATCAGAACAGCAACCTTCCTGTGCTGAAGCATAACAAACCATCAGAAGAAGGAATATGTTGAATAGTACATATATTTGGCAGACAGTTGTTAATGATTTGAGGGGAAAGCAGGAAGATACACAGATTTCTAAGGCCAATCTAGTACATCTGTCTAAATAATACATTTATAGCAAGTAAAAGGCCTTGTTTCCACCTTCAGGTTGTGGTTCTCATGTCTTTTTGCTGTGAATTCTTTACTGATTTTTATACAGAAGTCTTAAGAATAACTAGTAACAGTACAGAGACCAATTCTATTGGCTGTTTATTAGTACTTCCAGGACACTATAGTTCATTTTTGTAAGTGAGGATAGCAAAATAAAGTAAATTGTGACATATTATACCAAAAAAATTCTTCATACAGTGGGTTACCAAAAATTAGATTTGACACTTTGACCTGACCATGTTTTGTTACGTACCTTTCTATCAGTTATTTGACATTTTCAAGATGAATTTGTTCTGACACACTATAACTCTAGCGAATAAACTGTGATAATGTGAGAAATTTTAAAGGTGTCTGAATAAATTTTGGTTTGACTGTAATTCATTTGTGATTATCAAGATGAATTTGTTCTGACACAGTTTAACTCTTGAGTTCTTGTCATATTTTATTACCATTTTCTAAACTCTAGCGAATAAACTGTGATACTGTGAGAAATGTTGAAGGTGTCTGACTACATTTTGATTTGACTGTAAAAATACACATGTTCTACATGACGATACTCTACATCCTTAATCCTAATTATAGCAAATTAGCATTTAATTGAGGCAAAAGTCATAGTTAATAGTTCATTAATAGCGAAAATTGGACCTTTAAATAAAGTGTGACTGAATAACTTGACTCTATATCTACCAATTATATTGTTAGTAAAATTTCAATGAATATTAACTGGACTGAAGAAACTTAGGTTTAGTTGATCATCCATTAATCAATTTTGTTCAAATGAGAGTATCAGATATGATACATCAGGATACATTTCTCAGTCATCAGTGTATTGCATTGTATTATATGTTTTCCCCTCACAATAAAAACATAAATAAATATCATCTTACTAAGACATGTTATTAGAAATTAATATATTTATAAGCACTTTATAAGTACTCTGACATATTGTTTAAACTGTCTCATAATTTACATTACAAGCTATCAGATTTTTTGGCCATATAGATATTAGCAACTGCACCACATTTTTGCTCAGTTTGGGCTTCTGAATAAAACAAGTGTTTTTTCCTCTCAAGTGAGAGCCAGTATTCTCGTATCTCATACTATATGAGCCATATATTTACTTTTTTATATATATATATTTTGTGTAAAGAGGAGCAAACTTGCATTTAAAAAAAATAGATTTTTCTGACTATTATTATTATTTTATATGTCAGGCTTTACAGAGTTAATATGGAAATGTGAATTGAACTACACTCATATTGCTAGATGAAAGCCAAATCTAAAATATTTATTAAACACACAAAGACCAGGGGATGTTTGGATTTCAAAGTAATTTCATAAATGATAGTTTTGGATTTTGCAGAATTGGGTAGCTTTCAAAAAGGTAGAAAGCACAATAAAAGCAATTGCTATTGATGGCTGCATAATTACACTCAAGGACAGCTAGATAACCCCAAAGCACGTACTGTACTAAATGTTACGCTGAATATATATTATGCTGAATACTTCCTCTGATAAATATATATATATACATATATACAATCAAACCCAAATTTATTCAGACACCTTCAACATTTCTCACATTATCACAGTTTATTTGCTATAGTTTAGAAAATGCTAATAAAATATGACAAGAACTCAAGAGTTAAACTGTGTCAGAACAAATTCATTTTAATAATGTCAGATAACTTTGACAGAAAGGTATGTAACAAAACATGGTCGGGTCAAAGTGTAAAATCAAATTTTTGGTCCCAAATTTTTACTGGTAGTCCACTGTATGAAGAATTTTGGGTATAATACATCACAGTTTACTTTATTTTGCTATCCTCACTTACATAAATGAACTATAGTGTCCTGCACCCACTAGAAATAAATATGAAAAATTATATCTGGTGTCTGAATAATTCTTGGTTTGACTGTATTATTAGAGGTAAAGATATTTCTATTGATTTACATTAAAAGCTATCATCTTAATTTTTCATTATAGATACAACTTCACCACATTTTGCTTATAAAACTGAGTGTTTTTTATCTTAAGTGTGAGCTAAATCTTCTCATATCATACTATATGAGCCATAAATTTACATTTTTTAAAAAATATTTTGTGCAAAGATTAGCAAACTTGCATTAAAATATTATTATTATTTTATATGTCAGGCTTTACAGAGTTAATATGGAAATGTGAATTGAACTACACTACTGCTAGCTGAAAGCAAAATCTGAAATATTTATTAAACACACAAAGACCAGAGGATGTTTGGATTTCAAAAATAATTTCATAAATTATAGTTTTGGATTCTGCAGAAATGGGTAGCTTTCTAAAGGGTAAAGCAAAAGGGTGGACAGCATAATAATAATAAAGCAATTGCTAAGGATAGCTAAATAATTACACTCAAGGACAACCAGATAATCCCAAAGCATGTACTGTACTATATGTCCAAAATATATTATGCTGAATGCTTGCTCTGATTTTTAATCTAGATATGGGAATATCATAGCAATATTCTTGGCAGCGGGCTATATTGATCTGAACCAGTAAGTAACCACCTATGCCCCAGGCTAGCAATCTCTTAAAAGTTTTTTTTTTTTTTTTACTTTATGTCAAGAACCACTAAATATAATGATACGTTTTCATTTGTATATGATCTATTTGATATATTATGTGTGTGTGTGTGTGTGTGTGTGTGTGTGTGTGTGTGTATATATATATATATATATATATATATATATATATATATATCATCACAACCAGCTGTATAGCAGTGCTCCACATTAAACACCACTCCGTTTTTTTTTTGTTTGTTTTTTTAATAAAATGTAAAAATGTAGTTTTATTGACATACTGTTAAATAAGCACAGCTGCTACATCTCTTTTATAGGCTGACACGTTATCATATAAGGTTGAAATTAGGGCAGGCAGGCTTTTTTCTTTTTTTTTGCACTCTTGCCAGTGTCAACAGGGAATACAAATGTCTGCTTCAGTCCAAAACATTTAAAATGTCAAGATGTTCACAAAATGATTGCAAAATGGCAAGCTAAATTTCTCAACATGGGCAATTATCTTTCTCCTCCAATTATTGTAAGGCCAAATCGACATCCAAGTTCCAGTTGTGCATTAACAGGATCGAAAGCTGAATTCAAACCTGTGTCCTCAGCTTATACGTCATCTTCTGCCTCATGCTATCACTATTTTTATCCTGTCACTTGCCATTTCACAATTAGCCTGTCTGCCTCATTATGTGCTATCTTGCAAAGTATAATTAAAGCTAACATTAAAAAATCTTCTTTTTAAGACACCGTTCTTGTATATAACACTAATAGTCAAATACTAAAACCTTTTTATAGCAGCCATTTGGAGTGTAGTTCAGGATGCCGGCCTGCTTAGATAAATGCCCCCAAAGCCAGCAAAATGATGGGGAATAATTTTCTGCAAAATGACGGCCGTACTACACCATTTGTCATCAAGTATCTTCCCCTTCGTTCGCTCCCCGCAGCCTTGCTGTTGGAAAATGGATCTACACTTGGCCACCAGTTCTCCATAGCTCCGAGCACAATCACTCATCTGTAGTGCAATCTGCTAAAGGAATCCATCATTTATGGCAGAACGCATGCTAGCAGAAGAAAGGCACGGGGCAGAGGCTCTAGTAACTCAAGACAAACATGTCAACAGTTCACACAAAACGATTTCAGGGAAATGACAAAATGTGCATGAGGAAAAAGCAATGAGGGAAAGCCTTTCCATATTTTCTCATGCATGAAGACAGGAGCTATGGTCCATAACTTGGCAAGCTGCCTACAGCCTACGAACACAGTATCTTAGGTTGCATCCTAACAACAATGGAACCTCATTAGGGATGGATTCAGAATGCTCTACATATGCAGAAACTTTCATTGATTTCATTGAAACTGTGTCATTGATTCATTTTAGTATTGGAGAAACAAGAAGGAAGATAAAGTACTTTAAAGCAGTGTTTCTCAAACTTTTCGACTCATTGTCCAACACAAAAGATATTTTTTTCTAGTATTTCTACAATGCTCTTTGTTTTAAAGTGCCCCTATTATGCCATTTCCAATACTGCCTTTCATGCAGTGTGTAATGTAGCTGTATATGAATGGAAATGATCTGCAAAGTTGTAAAGCCAAAAGTTCTTTTTCCCAAAAGAAAGAATCGACTCCAGAACAGCCGAAACGAGTCGCCAGTACACTCTTAAAAATAAAGGTGCTTTAAAAGGTTCTTCACAGTGATGCCATAGAAGAACCATTTTTAATTCCACAAAGAACCATTCAGTCAAAGGTTCTTTAAAGAACCATCTCTTTCTTACCTTTTTCATAATCTGAAGAACCTTCTTTTGCCACAAAGAACCTTTGGTGAAACAGAAAGGTTCTTCAGATGTTAAAGGTTCTTTATGGAACCATTTAGACAAAAAAGGTTCTTTTATGGCATCGTGAAGCACCTTTATTTTTAAGAGTGTAATTCGAATCCCATTTAAATCTTTAGTTTTGGTTTGACTATAAAGAACCTTTACTGCATTTGAAAGGTTCCATGGACGTTCAAGGTTCTTCATGGAACCATTGATGCCAATGAAGAACCTTTATTTTTAAGAATGTATGTTCTACATTGGCTGGCTGCAAAAAACAAGACCCACCCTTAAGCGCTGTAGCTTGTTTGTGTGGTAAACATCTTGTCGAGAAGATGTTGTGAAAGTACAGTGGTGGCCAAAATTATGAGAACACTAGTATTTTCACCAGCTAAAAAATAGTTTTAAGTCAGTTACATCTTTAGCTGTAGTGTGTCGGTAGGAAATATCACTTTGCATTTCCAAACATTGATTTTGCCATTAATTGTATAATCCAGTGACATTTTTTTTGCACAAGGCAACAGCCAGTGCTCCACACAGAGATCTGATCTCATCATCCAGTCTGTCTGGAATGACATGAAGAAACAGAACAAACTGACTAAATCCAGAAGAACTGTGGCAACATCTCCAAGATGCTTCAAGAGACCTACCTGCAAAGCTACCTAAAAAACTGTGAAAAGTGCACATAGGGCAAAAGCTGCTTTAAACGCAAAGGATGGTCACACCAAATGTTGATTTCATTTAGTTAATAGAAGTTAATTGATATTTTTATGACATACAGCATTTTTCCACAAGTGCCTAAAACTTTTAACAGTACTGTAGCTTTGCAGGTAGGTTTCTTAAAGTATCTTGGAGACGTTGCTACAGTTCTTCTGGATTTAGTCTGTCTCAGTTTGTTCTGTTTCTTTATGTCATTCCAGACAGACTGGATAATGATGAGATCAGATTTCTGTGTGGAGCACTGGCTGTTGTCAGACTCCTTGTGCAAACAAAATCACACTGAATTATTACAATTAATGTCAAAATCAAAGTTTGGAAATGTAAACTGATATTTCCTACTGACACACTACAGCAAAACATAGAAATGACTGACTTAAAACCATTTTTTAGCTGGTGAAAATACTAGTGTTATATTTATTTTGGCCACCACTGTAAATTTATATTCATAACTTCCACTACCACAGCAGTACAACCCAAATGTATTTTTTTTTTTTTTTTTTTTTTTTTGTGTTCCTGTCATTTTACTGTTGACCATTTCTCTGATCTTGGGGAGTTCAATGTGGGATTAACATTGAACTTTGCTCTTGAAAGATGGCTCAGTACCCAGTTTATTTACTGAATCACAGCCTGTAAGTAATAGATGTTTATATTTTCTATTGAGCATTAAACAATGAGCATATCATTTCCAAATCACTTTGTCCACGATAGACCAATCACAACAGACTAGGCCATCTGACCAGTCAGAGCAGAGTATAGGCTTGGGGAATGGA
This sequence comes from Garra rufa, assembly GCF_049309525.1. Lineage (NCBI taxonomy): Eukaryota > Metazoa > Chordata > Actinopteri > Cypriniformes > Cyprinidae > Garra > Garra rufa. The sequence goes on along the minus strand of NC_133378.1, from coordinate 6,052,654 downwards.
GGGGTTTAGAGAGACTGAATCTTTGAACAAATCATTTGAGAATCATTAGAAAAATGAGGTGATATTAAATGCATGTTTTGAGAAAACAAAATCGTTTTTTGACCTTGCATGCGAGTAAATCTATTGTAGGAGACTACTGTAGAAAACAATAATAGGACCTTAAAAATGTCATTATAGGGGCACAACTTGACCCGCCCTTAAACACTGTAGCTTGTTTGTGTGGTAAACATTGTGTCGAGAAGATGTTGTGAAAGTACAGTGATGGACAAAATTATTAGAACACTAGTATTTTCACCAGCTAAAAAAAAAATGGTTTTAAGTCAGTTACAGCTGTAGTGTGTCAGTAGGAAATATCAGTTTGCAGGTAAACCTATTGTAGGAGACTCCCAAAACAATAATAGGACTTTAAAAATGTCATTATAGGGGCACTTTAAAACATTTTTTATTAAAAGAAACCAGGAGTGCTGATATACTATAAAGCTTATGAACTATATTAATTGATTTACATAAAATCTGGTATGTTCTTCAATGAAAACAGTAATTATTGAGGGGGGGGGGTGAAGAAAAATGATTTCAGTCCACATCTTTTTTTGCATTTTAAACACATTTTTGTTGAGTATTATATTTGGTACACCAGGCTTTTTATGGTTCATATATATGAGAATATGAAGTTCAATTGTAATTTTAAATACAAAAAAAAACTGAGCAAGAAATATGCAACATGGTGCCGTTGCTGCACCTATACAATTAGAAATCAGTAATCAGTAAAAATTTTCTCAGTTTTGATCATATTGATAATTTAGAGCCATTAGTAATTATATATTGGATTAAAAGCATTGTTCACCCAAAAATGAAAAACCTGAAATTCTTACAATTATTTTTTCACTTTCATGTCTTTCCAAACTTGTATGACTTTCTTTATTGCATAGAGACAAAGCAAAAGCAGAAAGTTAGCAGAATGTCCAAGCTGCTCTTACAACGAATGTGAATTCCTATTCACATTCCCCACTTTCATTTATACTAGATATCTTATTTTGCAAAGAAAGAAAGCAGTACAAATTTGGAACAACATGAGAGTGAGTAAATAATGACTGCCTTTTCACTTGGTGAATTACTCATTTAATTTGCATAAATATTCATTGTATATGTGACCCTAGACCACAAAACCAGTCATAATGGTCACTTTATTGAAACTGAGATTTACAAGCTGAACAAATAAGCCTTTCATTGATGTATGTTTTTTTAGGATAAGACAATGTTTGGCCAAGACACAACTATTAGAAAATCTGGAATCTGAGGGTGCAAAAAATCTAAATATTAAGAAAATCACCTTAAAGTTGTCCAAATTAAGTTCGTAGTAATGCATATTACTAATCAAAATTTACAATACTTATAATGTATTTTTGGCTATTGCTACAAATATATCTATGCTACTTAAGACCACAAAAGGTTTTGTGGTCTTAAGGAGCATAGATATACTGTATTTGTAGCAATAGCCAAAATATGTAATATGTAAGTAATTAAAAAATACTGTTTTGTATATAAGCTCTGCTTTGTATTTTGATTGTATTTATTTGTGCTCTTACATTGGTGTTTTCAGGTTTTCACCTGCTTGACTAAATGACTGGCTGATTGATCACTGCATCAAAAAATTTGAAAAAATAAAGAAAGCAAAGTATGGTCAATGAGTGGAATCCGGTCGAATTCTTGTATAATGTTTTAAAATGTAGCCTACAGATTCAGCTCACTTCTTTTTGAGGGAGCTGTGGTGCCCTTTCAGAAGGCACAAAACCCCCTTGTTCAATGCATGAAAGCACTCCACTGTAAAAAAAGAAAAAACAACCAAACATCAGCTGAGTCTTATATCAACTGAGTGAGTTTATGAAAAAAACTGACAGCTCAGTTTTGCAAGATCTACTTACCATCTTGGAACGAATCTGTTCGAACTGCACTGCCTTAATAGTATAATACATAGAACAACCTTCAAATTAACAAATACAATAACACAAGCGCTCATGTGCAAGAAAAACATATCAACCCGAGATTCATTTGTAGCCCCAAGCCAATGAGTCCTCAAATGGTGGCATACAGAAGGAAGTGCTGACGTCACCGGTGCAATCAGTCTGTGAGAGCGGCGTACAGGCAGAGAGGAGGAGCGTGGCGAAGAAAGGAAAGCAGGTTTTCTTCAAGGCCCATAGTTAGCATGCACGTCATACACGGCCCCTCTCAAATTAATTGGAGCATTCATATTAATTCTGTTTACCTCCAATCCATCAATCTGTCCTGAGTGAAATTTGGCTGATGCAACGAAGCAGGATTCAGTCCAGCACGGAAACGTCCTTGTCCCAAGACTTTTCTGTCGACGGCTTAAAGCTAAAACCCATTCGAATTGACTTGGAGGATGTTGCCTGAGTTTCTGAAAGGCATCCTATGAAGCAACAGGAGTTAAATTGAAAGGCTGCCAAGCATGTACGCTTCTCAGCGAGAGCGTAAAACCTCAACCAGAGAGGCCTTTTATTGCTCGGTTGCGATAAAAACGCAGTCCAGTGAAAGTGTGAACAAACATTTCCAGCCACAGGAGCATCACAGCAAGCTGAGGAAAAGGCCATCCCTAAAAAAAATCCTGTGAAACAGCCTTTGTTGTGTTACAACATCTGCCTTTATCCCTACTGTAGATAAATACATTAACGCCAGAGGGAATGTGGACGTTTCCTATTGGAGAATTCCGCAGAGGAAAAGTGAGAATCCACAGATGCAGACATCATCCTTTAAGAACGTGCCATCTCGCATCACTGAGCAGTTCAAGGGCATGCAGATAGCTGCATATTGAATTAGACGTAGATTCTCTTTCAAGGACACGCCATAAATTCCTAATGAAATGTGGCTCTTTATGGCACTCGCAAACAGATAAAGACACAAATAATTAGAAGGTGAGAATTCTGTCATATAATTTAGCCATATTATAAATTACTGGCGCTCTTGGGAGGAAATCGGTATCACCATGTGAATGTTTATTATAATATGCACCAAAAAGAAGCATGAATATTATGCAGTGTGATTTTAACTTTGTCATTTTTGTTAGTCCTGACACTTTGCACTGTATACTTGGACGCTGCTATTAGCGACATGAAAAATAAAACTTTTATTCAAATTGTGAGCTCACTTTATAATCACCGAAGCTGTCAATCACTTCAGTTAAGTGCGACTAACTACTGTAAGTTCTGCAGTCTTTTGAAAATTCTGACTGAATTTTGACTGAAGTCTAAAACTTGAACCAAAATGCACTTTGTTGCTAGAAGATGCATGAAAAATGAAAACAATGCATTCTAAAATTGGCTTAAAATACCAAATGTATTTCATTTTCCAGACTCGACAGACTCATAGGGCTAGATTTACTAAACAGGGCAAATTAGCATTAGAGCGCAATTCCATAAAAGTGCTGATAGGAGGGGAAATTCTGCGTGTGATTTAATGACAATCACATGCACATTAAAGAACACAGCGGCCAGATAATTTTCATAATGACCAGCGCAATATAACAAGAGCAGTGCAAATTACAGTAGCACCTGCTTTAAGACATGCTTTTTTGTGTGTTAAATAATAGCGCAAATACCAGTAATTTGACAAGCACAAACATTGCGTCATTTTAACACTCTCCTCCGTCTGAAAAGGAAACTCTTACAAATGCATATTCAATAAGTTTGGGTGCAAAAATAACTGTCAACACCTTTTTTAGTGCTAATTCTTCACTGCGCATCTTTAAAAAAATCCTGACAGTAGCCTAGTATTTTAATGCCAAAAGACTGACAGTAAATATGGCCCAGAGTCCTAAAGGGATAGTTCACCCAAATATGACAATTTTGTCATCATTTACTCACCCTAAAGTAGTTTCAAACCTGTATGAGTTTCTTTCTTCTATTAAACACAAAATAAATTTTTTTTGAAGAATGTTGGTAACTGAACAGTTGTTTGTAGCCTTTAACTTCCATTCCAAATAGTTCAAGGTAACCACAGGTATTGACTTCCACAATAATTTTTTTTTTCCATACAGTGGAGGTCAACGGCTAACATCAACTGTTTGGTTACCAACCCAGAATATCTTCTTTTCTGTTCAACAGAAGAATGAAACCTCTTCTTTGAACCAAGTGGAGGGGTGTGCGATAATGACAAAAAATTATATATTGATATTTTCTGGAATTTTGTCAATAATGATAATTACACAGTATTTTGTTGAGTGTGTTACTGTGCTTGTATTTTGACAGGTTTAGGACTATAGGGCTGTTGAAGTTGTTTAAGCGATCAGATTTAAATAAAAGCGCTTCAGAGGGCATTTACACCTGGTCTTTTCACAATCAGATAGCTATCCGATCAGAGAAAACACATGAAGTGACCAGGTGTAAATAGGCCCAGACTGTTTAATGCAGGACGTGAATGCGGTTAACCTGCAGTTACAAATGTATTAATGTTTTGATGTTTAAAAAATAAAAAGTTGAATACTGATATTTGAAAAAATATAGGAAAAAGGGAAAATATACTTCAAATACAGTATAAACCTCAAATCACCAGTAGGTCACTGAGTCATTCATTCAACTGATTCGTTCAAACCGCTGATTGATTCAGTAATTAAACACCGTTGTGGGTCTCAGAGAAGCAAAATTATTTTCATTGCCGAAATACAGCAAGAACAAGTCAGACAACTGTCAACTAATAATAACTTCTTATTTATTAGACCGTTTTATAAAATCAGTCTCACATTTGCAATCGTGCTGATACTAAAGATGAATGAAGGTCTTACGTGTTTGGAACGAGTAAATGATGACAGAATTTTCTTCTTTTTTTTTTAAATATTAGAGTCAAAAGTTTTTACAGAGGGAGTTTTGGGTATCTAATTTTTGTCACTCCATACTTCAGAAAATACCTAGAACAGACAAAAAACAATATATTTTCACAATTTTGGGGGGGAATACAATGTTGTATATAATCAAGCAATTTATATACAAACAAATCCCTCTGTAAAAACCTTCAGAATATAGACAGTAATACAAATTTAAAGTTTGGTGTGTGTGTAAGTGCTACTGAAGAGGGGATTTACGGCTCAGTGTAGGAGAAAAAAATCATTTTGAGAAAACGGCCTTTAAAAATATGCATTGTATTTGGAATCCATTGACACAAACAGATATAAAAGAAAGCTTAAGAGTGTCTTTTTTATGTTTTCTTTCCACTAGTCTGAAAAAACGCTTTATGGAAACCCAAAAAGCCTAAAAACTTGACAGGTGCATGAAAAAATCATTTTTTGCTTGCGGTTGTCTTCCCTTAAGCTAAAAAAACATGTACCATGTACTCCAACTGCCCAGTATCTGCAGACTAACCCTGATTTTCGGAAAGTATTGTTGACTCCAGACTCAATAAGTTGTGTAGTGTGGCTGGATATTGCAGTAATGAGTTCAACAGTCATATTTGTGATTGGCTACATTGATTAAGGCTGCCAAACCACCATGTATTAAAAAGCTGACGTTCTTTAGAGCTCAAACACAAATACAAGCAAATCTGTACTTAGTAAACTACAAACAATATTATAAAATATCTTACAAAATTGTTGGCCTTTATAAGTGTTGTGGGTTAAAGGGATAGTTCAACCAAAATGAAAATTTTGTCATTAACCCTTAAATGCATGGCTGTTTTGCCAATTACTATTACATATTCAGGTCTTTAGCAACCCGAACATATATATCAAGCATCTCAATTTGAGCAAATGATTTTACGATCACTGTCATCCTCAGAGCGCACTTCAGCATCTGGCTCATATTCGTGATCTCAACCATATTCGCAAAACTATCGTTTTCAATGACTTCAAAATCATTGTTTTGATCGCTGGCAGCTTATTCACCACATCCACCATCAAATGACAATGACATTTATATTTTTTTGCATACAGTAATTGCTCAGCAGTAAATGCATTCGAATCAATTCAAATTTTGCTGATGATATTCTTTTGTTTTATGCCTGCAATAGTTATGAGTGAAACATCACGTCATTATCTACTGTCTATAAAACAGTGCCACCTCGAGGACTAATGGTTAACTTGCATGTATTGAGTCATCAGATATTTACATATTTTTGCGCACAAAACAATATACTTTTACACACCTCGGGTCTCTAGCGACCCTATACACTTTTTACAAAAAATTAATCAGAAAACAGACATTATTTTATTTCATAATGAATACTAAGAAAGCTTGTGCCAAACTTTAAAAAAAAAATGAAGGAGGGAGAGGGTAGTAAATGAACTCAGAACACAAATTAGGATATTTTTTGATGAAATTCAAGAGCTTTTTAAAGGAGTAGTTCACTTTCAGAACAAAAATTTACAGATAGTGTACTCACCCCCTTGTCATCCAAGATGTTCATGTCTTTCTTTCTTCAGTCGTAAGGAAATTATGTTTTTTGAGGAAAACATTTCAGGATTCTCTCCATATAATGGACTTCTATGGTGCCTCCGAGTTTGAACTTCCAAAATGCAGCTTCAAATGGCTCTAAACAAACACAGCCAAGGAAAGAAGGGTCTTATCTAGCAAAACGATCGGTTATTTTCTTAAAAAATACAATTTATATACTTTTTAACCTCAAATGCCCATCTTGTCTAGCTCTGTGTGTACTCTGTGTAGAGATTAAAAAGTATATAAATTGTAAATGTTTTTAGAAACTAACCAATCGTTTCGCTAGATAACACCCTTCTTCCTTGGCTGGGATCGTTTAGAGCCCTTTGAAGCTGCGTTTAAACTGCGTTTTGGAAATTCAAACTCGGGGGCACCATAGAAGTCCATTATATGGAGAGAAATCCTGAAATGTTTTCCCTCAAAAAACATAATTTCTTTACGACTGAAGAAAGAAACATGAACATCTTGGATGACAAGGGGGTGAGTACATTATCTGTAAATTTTTGTTCTGAAAAGTGACAGAATTTACATTTTGGGGTGAACTATCCCTTTAAATGTGGCTTGGCCACCAGTTGAGCAGTCAATCCTATCTAGGCTATTCAAATTGTGCTTCAGCGACCAAAATGTGTTTACTTCCTCCACAACTGTCACTGTCACGAAGCTCCTTTAAAACATCCACCGTGACACAATGACAAACTCTCAGTCTGACACACTGATTGAGGCCTGTTTTATAAACCCATCTCTAAAGACAGGAAAATGACAGCAAAAAGCTATGCAACGTCGAGGTAAAGAGATCTTCAACAACAAAAAAAGAGTGCTATTTGTAAAGTTCTGTTGCCATGGTGACAAAAAAAACACGAACGGTCTATGAAGAAAGTGGCCGCTTAATATAAAATGAAATGCGAGTTGAGCCAGTGGGTATCCTCTTGATGACTGACATTAAAGGTTAATCAGCTGGGTCATTTTTTTAATTCTCGCAATAATCTAAAACAAGACTCAGATATTAGCATTGCTAGTGACTTGATGAGTTTGTGACTCATCAAGGGAATCATCTAAGCCATGTAAACCTAAAGACCTAAACAACTGCAGCTTTTTTAACCAGAAGATGGCTAATTCTAATAGAGAGGAATTTTAAACAGGCATGCGTGGATGAGTTTCAAAGCACTTCATACATCTAACTCTGAATTTTTACATATAAGCCTATGATTGTCAAAGCAGGAAGGGTTTGAAGTAAATAAGCCGTGTCTAGAAGGACGTCTGCTTCTTAGACCGGCTGTATGATTTGTACAATGAAAGCTCGTAGATTAGCCCCACTAGACGTGATGGCAGAAAGCCTGGAGTAACGAAATGCTCATTTACTGATTAAACTAATTTCTTAAAATGGCAGTCAAAGTAGCCAAGTCAATTCTCAAATGATTGAGCCTTTCTTTTGGCCAGCCTCATTCACTTATCAATACACCCTTCCCACTTACCTCACCGATTCAACCGTCTCAGCAGTGGCTGAGATGTATTGCCAGACTGGGAGATCAAATGGACTTTGTAATGAGCGTATAGGCAGACAGACTCATTAGGGTTATGCAAATGAGGTTTTTGGTTTCAAACAAACACACCTGTCCACACTGACACTGACACATCGAGAGACACATTTCTATCTCTGTCTGAAAAAAAATCTATGCTTGTCTTGTTGAATTTTTGATTCTTTACAACACGATATTACATTAATATGTTATAGTTTAAATTTAGCTCCTAATCTTTTCAGTCAGGCCTTTGATATGCAAATGCTAATGTGTTCTGTATGTGTTTTATTTTTATATTTTCATTTTAAGTTGTACTAAATTTTCTATGTGCTTTTGTCTTTTTTTATTATAAATATGTATTTTCGTTTTAGTTTCTGTCAGGATTATGTCTGTGTTTTGTCCTGTTCTGGTTTTCCTAGTGTTTTTCCCCCTCTGTTTCCAGTACTTTTGGTTTTTCCCATTTGCTCCCCCTTTTGGTTTAGTGGTTTTGGTTTAGTCTTGCCCATATTTGTATTTCCCCCTCGTCATCTCTTTAGCTTGTTTGTGACCACGCCTTGTTTTTCAGTGTATTTAAGAGTCTGTGTTTGCACTCCCCGGTTGTCGGTCAATGTATATGTTACTTCTGTTTGTTTTGTCATTTGCTCATTTCTTGCTCCCGGTTTTATTTGTTGTCATTTGCAGTATTTTATTTAATAAACCTTATTCATTCAGTTCCTCCGGTTCTCCTCGTCAATCTTCACTCCTCAACCAGCCTGAGTGTGACAGTTTCAGTAATTTTACTACTTCAACTTATGTTATTTTATTTATGTTATTTTATTTCATACATTTTTTAATTGTAAGTTATTTTAATTTAATGATTTTGTTTTTATTTTGCTTTAATTTATTACCACTATTGTATTAGCATTTTGAATTTTAATTTATAATAATACTAGTACTTCAAATTATTTTAAGGAAACATTTCTTTTTGTTATATTTTTAAATATTATATAAATAATTATTTTAAAATGTATACATTTTTTAAATATAAGTTGTTGTTTTTTTTAATTATTATTATTATTATTATTATTATTATTATTTTGTTTCTATTTAGCTTAAATTTATTAACATTTCATTTTATTAGCATTTTGAATTTTAATTTTTAATAATATTAGTACTTCAAATTATTTTAAGGCAACATTTTCGTTTTTATATTTTGAAATAATATATAAATAATTATTTTAAAATGTATACAATTTTAAATGTAAGTTGTTGTTTTGATTTTTTTTGTATTATTTTGTCTCTATTTTGCTTTAATTTATTACCATTTTATTTTATTACCATTTTGAATTTTAGTTTTTAATAATATTAGTACTTCAAATTATTTTAAGGCAACAAATTTATTCTATATATTTTAGAAATATTATATAAATAATTATTAAATTTATACATTTTTAAATGTAAGTTGTTATTTTGATTTTTTTTGTGTGATTTGTATTTTGTTTCTATCTAGCTCTAATTTATTACCATTTTATTTTATTAGCATTTTGAATTTTAGTTTTTAATAATATTAGTACTTCAAAATATTTGACTAATTTTGGTATTTTAAAATTTTTAAGGCAACAATTATTTTCTTTTTTTACATTTTAAAATATTATAAATAAATATTTTTATTTATAAATATTTCTATTTATATTTAATTTATTACCATTTTATTTTATTAGAACTTTGAATTTTAGTTTTTAATAATATTAGTACTTCAAATTATTTTACTAATTTTGGTACTTCAAATCATTTTAAGGCAACATTTCTTTTTTATATATTTTGAAATATTATATAAATAATTATTTTATAATATATTCACTTTTGAAATATAAGTTGTTATTTTGAATTTATTTTATTATTTTGTTTCTATTTAGCTTTAATTTATTACCACTTTATTTTATTAGCATTTTTAATTTAAAATTTTTAGTTTTTAATAATATTAGTACTTCAAATTATTTTAAGGCAACATTTTCTTTTTTATATTTTGAAATATTATATAAATAATTATTTTAAAATCTATACAATTTCAAATTTAAATTAAGTTATTCTGACTTTTTTTATTATTTTGTTTCTATCCAGCTTTAATTTATTACCATTTTATTTTATTAGCATTTTGTATTTTAGTTTTGAGTAATATTAGTACTTAAAATTATTTCACTAATTTTGGTACTTCAAATCATTTTAAGGCAACATTTCTTTTTTTATATTGTGAAATATTATATAAATAATTATTTTTAAATGTATACATTTTTAAATGTAAGTTGTTATTTAGATTTTTTTATGATTTTTATTATTTTGTTTCTATCTAGCTTTAATGTATTACCATTTTATTTTATTAGCATTTTGTATTTCAGTTTTGAGTAATATTAGTACTTGGTACTTGGTCAACATTGTTTTTCTTTTTTTTATATTTTAAAATATTACATAAATAGTTATAATATTTAGCTTCTTTTTTTGGTAACATTTTAAAATAAAGTGTCATTTGTTAACATTAATATTGTATTAACATGAACAAACAATGAACAATACATTTATTACCCTATTTATTACTATCAATAATAACAGTGATCGCCTTAGTGAGAGCCTCTAAATACAGTTGAGAAAAGGAACAAAGCAATACAACAACAGCAACGACCCTTTTTTGAGAGGTCTGTGACTCTATATTTCATTGCTAAAACATCATGATGAAAAGCATAAAAGGGTCTCGTAGGAAATAAACAAAGGCAAAGCCAGATTCGATACTGAGGGAAGTAAAACTGCTTTTAGCCTCAAGGTATCAGTGCCTCCTGGAAGGCATCACCACCTACCCCTTCATTTTCCGCCTCGTGTCCATTTAAAAGATGTCAGTGAATCCAATGAATGTGAAAGGGGGTCTGATGAAGCGGCAAGAGAAAATTGCGCTGACTCACAGCAATCAGACCGAGTCATGCTGTCACCCACAAGACCACAAAGCTTAACTGCCTTCTGAATAATTTACATTCTTCTGTACGATCAGGGCAGAACTTCATACAACTGACTCATATACAGGCAAATAATCTCCCGTGGGAGGCAGCTCTCCTCCTGTGAGCATCAAAACCCGCCCAACCCTGACTCTAAAGCACAGACGCTCGCCTCTCGGACGCACACAGCAAACGGGACGCTGTTAAACATGAATGAAGAGTGATCTGCGCTCTCTGAGCCTTGCGATGGGGGTGGAGAAAAAAAGTCTGTCGGCCCTGGAGGCCATGAGAGCACACAGAGCAGAGAGGATGGATCTTACTGGGTTATGGCCTAGAGAGGAAAAAAAGCCACAGAAAGAGGCTTATATTAAAGATGAAGACGGTATGTCATAGTGCAACATCCTGTCTATTCAGAAGCCTCTGTCTGGTCCGTTTTTGAGGGCAGCACAGATGGATCCCCACAATGTGCAGTTCAGGGTTATTTTAGTTTGCTGAAACCATTAAAACATTTTCAGTACTTGAAATAAAATAAAGATTTACTGCAAAAAAAGAATATATATATATATATATATATATATATATATATATATATATATATATATATATATATATATATATATATATATATATATATATATATATAAAACAAAAATTATTAAAACACCAGATATATATTTTTTTTATTTTAACTAGTAGGTATAGAACACTATAGTTCATTTCTGTAAGTGAAGATAGAAAAATAAAGTAAACTGTGACATATTATACCCAAAAATTCTTCATACAGTGGACTACCAGTAAAATTTTGGCACCAAACATTATTCAGACACTTTGACCTGACCATGTTTTGTTACATAAGTTATCTGACATTATCAAGATGTATTTGTTTTGACACTGTTTAGCTCTTGAGTTCTTGTCATATTTTATTACCATTTTCTAAACTATAGCGAATAAACTGTGACGATGGTGTCTAAATAAATTTTACACACCTTATAAAGGTATAACTACTTTATTTCAGCTCATTCAACATTCTCATTTTCATTTTGTTACAAAAATTGACAAAAACACAACACAATTTTTAAAAACTCTGACTAAAATTAGAATGAAAATGGAAAATATATTAAAAAAAAAACGAATGTAAAAATATCAATGAAAATTATGATAGTATCTCTGATTCTAAAATAACACTGGTGCAGTTTGGCAACACATTAGCTTTTTTAATATAAAATATTATATGAAAGATATTTTAAAAATATGTATTTTTATCTTTTTTAATTACTGCATACTGCGTACTGCATATATTGACTCAGTAAAAAGCTAAAGCTCACTTAAATACATTGTAGATCATTAGATTATTACACATTTTTCCATAAAATGTGTCTGTCAAAGGGATACCCAACCCGAAAATGAAACTTTTCTCATAATTTACTCATCCTCATGCTAATTTAAAATATTAATGAAAATAATAATAGTATTTGACACTAAAATGACACCGAAATAACACTGATGCAGTTCATCAACTCACTGACAGGTTTTTTTTTTTTTTTTTTTTTTTGTAAGTAGTTATTTTGAATTTTTTTTTAGATTTTTATGATCTTGTTTCTATGCTCTATAGTCACCTATAGTCAGCACTGCAGATATTGACTTTGTAAAAAGCTAACGCTCAATTTAATTTGTTGTACAGATCTGGCCATTAAAAATGCGTCTTTTTTCACGCGGCAGCCTGCAATTCAGCACGCGTCGCCACGCGGCGGCCTGCAGGGGCTTTTTTAGGTTTTTTTAAAACGTTGTTGCGCTTCATATAATATCCACCAGGTGGCGCAAGGAACAACATTCTGTGGCCAAGCCCTGCACAAAGAGGGCTATTTGGACAGTATTTATGTCTGTTGTTTCAATATCTGGCGCCATAATCGGTAATTCATTCTGTATGTAACGGCAAAGTATTTATAATTTCGTTTCCTTTTTATTAAGTTAATTTAGAAAAAAAAATTGGAGCATTTTTGTTCGTTAAACGTAAGCTTTTTGTTTCTTAAAGACCAAGCGGCAGACAGTGAGTTGACCTACTCTTTCAATTTGCCTTCTCAAATCACGAATTGGCTAAACTAAAATCCATAGATGTAAAATAAAAGAAATAAATAATAATAGATATAAATATGCGCTATTAGGTGCATATCCAATCGTTTGTGCGGAGAGAGCAAAACACATTTTTAGGACATGAAGGCTCAAGCTCGATCAGTTACATTTTTTTTTCAGTGGAAAATATTTAACCGTTATTTTTTTGTCAGACATGATAAATAAATATGTAGAAAGACTTAAATTACTACTTAACGAAAAAAACAAATAGAAAACAAAAACTGTTTTTATTATGTAGCTAGTCCATAGAGATGCATTTCTCTCTAAAGGCGCGCGTCCAACGAGGATATGAGGACTGTTAACTGCATCATCACTGACTCAGAAAACAGTAGTTTCTAAATAAATAATTAAAATATCTCCTTACTATTAGACAGTCATGGTATTTACTTTTGCCAGTGTTTTGTGGTAAGCTTTAAACAAGGAACCCTTCCAAGCTGTGCTGAACGTGCGCTCAATGCTGCTAACAGGACCGTCATGGTAGCCTGGTCTCGTGGTTCCTCCAGCGCTGCAATTTTTTTTTAAATCACCACTGAATGTCTAAAATATAATTTTAGCCCGCATTTGATCTTTGACGGACTAAAATGCAGGGCTGTAATACGTCTTAAAAGTGGAACATGGAAATATAATGGATGTACTGCGAAAAAAGTTTTATACTCGACATTGTTTCCAAATGGTTAAATGTGAGATTCTGGAAATGAGAATTAAATTTAGCGTGTCGGGTCGGGAAGAAAATTATTCTAAGTGGGTATATATAGGCTATATATTCTAAGGGTATATATATAGTTAGTATCATAGGCGGAGCGTGTGTAAGGCTGGGGAAGGCTTGACCTGGGGCCAAAAAATGCCACTAAATTGGACATATTCCCCTGCCCAAACAAAATCAATATATTACGTCTGTTGACAATAAAATGAAAATGAATAGAAAATGTAAATTGCGGCATTACATTAAGATCAGATAATCTGCACCGTAATTCTTTTTAGGCGTTTTTACAGTGTTATAACGAACCACACACGATTCTGTTGGGTTAGGAATGCAATGTCTATCAGAAGCGTTCAAATGAGTCTTGTCAGTTTTGTTGAGTGCGCGCAACTCTTGATTTTTAAAAAAACCATAAACAACAAAGCTCAGACGCACCTAAAATGTAGCTATAAGTAAGAGATTCGTTACACAGGGAATACAACGAAATCATGGTTTACATTTAAGATACAAGTTCATTTAAGATATAAGATAACATGTATATTGAAAAGTTCTTTAAAAGCATCTGGATGCAAAAATAGTATTTTTTAAAGGTGTTTTTAAAGCATTTGCTTTATGGATTAAAATACTAATAGGCTAATAAATAATTTGCATATCGGACAAAATTGCGTTGCAGCAAATCCTCTAAATTTTAAGATATATAGAACAGAGAAACATAAAATCTGAAAATATAAGCAGCTACAATTATTAAAGTTTTACATATACTCTATGCCAGTATAATTTGTAATTATAATTATTTTATAGTATATTCTATAACATTATAATTTTAATAGAATTATAAAATAAATATAATCAGCCCTGTTTTAGGCTTTTCCTTACTTTTATATTTTAGACATTCATCAATAATGGAGATAAATAGAAAAATTTCTCGCCATTTCTAAATTGGACGTGCCTTTATATAGAAATATCTTTAAATCTTTAGGCCTACAGATTACATAATGAACGTTTCTATTTTCGATTTGAATTATTTCGTTTTAAAGTGGTAATTTAAAGCTTTTGTTCATTGTGAAGCGATGTTCAAGAACAGACGGCAGAAAGCGCATCTTCTGTTTTCCTTTATTTTATAAACGCATGAGTTGTTTATAGGCTATTGTGAGTGCACTAAAATAAAAATGGACCCGTTACAGGTCAGAATGATGTATTACTCCTATACCTTTATAAGCAAAAATGAAGAAATTATTTATTTATTTTCACACAAAAAAAGTGATTGCACTGGTGCCTCCATTTTTTTCACAACCTTTCAAACATCTAACCTCACAATTGTTAATGAGGGT